>NW_026598422.1:290000-431000 GCF_029784155.1 Uranotaenia lowii | reverse complement strand
CAATGATGTGTCGCAAGTTAAAATCTGATCATTTTGATTTTCCGGATTTCGGAACCGGCCAGATTAGCCGTGGCCAGGACCAGATGGCCCCGAACCACTTTTCCTATCATTTCTTATTATATGCAGGCCAAGAGCTTTCCAATGATGTGTCGCAAGTTAAAATCTGATCATTTTGATTTTCCGGGTTTCGGAACCGGCCAGATTGGCCGTGGCCAGGACCAGATGGCCCCGAACCACTTTTCCTGTCAATTCCCATCATGTACAGGCCAAGAGCTTTCCAATGATGTGTCGCAAGTTAAAATCTGATCATTTTGATTTTCCGGGTTTCGGAACCGGCCAGATCGGCCGTGGCCAGGACCAGATGGCCCCGAACCACTTTTCCTACCATTTCTTATTATATGCAGGCCAAGAGCTCTCCAATGATGTGTCGCAAGTTAAAATCTGATCATTTTGATTTTCCGGATTTCGGAACCGGCCAGATTGGCCTTGGCCAATGAATGTTATGACTGTCAAAACCATGACATTTTTAAAATTTTTCCTTGACAGTCACGGAATCGAAAATTCAAAAATGTCATTCCGACAGTCAGAGGACCAACAGAAACTTCGACTGTCGCAAGTAAAAAATGTTATCGAGATGAATAATTCGATGACATTTTTCTGAGCGACTGTCATTGCAAAATCCAATGACATTTTTTCCAGTCGTTTAACATTTTTTTGGATGACCTAAAATGTCATTGCGACATTTTCGAATGTCATTGGAAAATGTTATGCGACTGTCACGATCGCGACTGTCTTTTGTATGACATTCTCATCCCTGGCTGGGATGATAAAATGTGAAAATCATGTGTACTAAATTACTCCGATAGTGGCAATTTTCAAAAAGGAGAAACTTCACGCCACGAGACAAATAAATCAACAACAACAACAAAACAAACAATGGTTTAACAACTGTACTCAAATATGAAGGTAGCGCGCGCTTCTTTCATAGTGGAAATAAAAGTGCTTAACAAAGCTTTTTTGTGCTTTGTAGAGTGTTTGCAGCAAAACTGACTTTAAGTTTCAACCAGTAAACTAAAAATCATATTCTTAATGTAATGGGAATGTTGCTTTTACAGCCAGAACTAAAATATTTTAAATGAAAAGCTGATTGAATTTCAAGGCTTTTTCAAGATTTCCGTTGAAAAATAACAAATTTATGTAGCTTTGAAATTTGGTTTTATATTATTTACAAAAAAATCAACCGAATTTAAATCAAAAAATAAAAATTTCAGAAACCCGAAAATATACATGGGTGTTTGATTTGTAAAAATGAATCAAATTTTCAATTTTGGGGAAGATCTGAAGACCCCCGACGGTAACTAGTCAGATAATGCTAAATATATCCTCAAATGTTTTGTTAGTTTTCATATCGGAGATCAAAGTAGTCAACGACAGGAATATGACGTGTTTTTTTCAAGCTGTTAATTTTCCTCCGGGTAATTTGAAAAGAGAGGAAGATTCATAAAAATAAAGTGAATGTATCGTTATTATGCCGATATGGTAGGCTTTATTCTACAAATAAGTGATTCTGTGCAGTAAGTCGAAGGGGCTGGTGATATGCCCAGAGAAACGATCAACGTATTTGAATCCAGAACCCCAGCATTAAATTCAGATAAGTGTTTCTCATTATTTTCGTTTTATTTAATTTGTTTCACGTGTTTTCGAAAAATATCTTTTGCAACAGCCAGTTTCCATGGGATGAATCATCCAACCGGATGAAAAACAAGCAACAGCCTAAACAACTTATGAAATATTTCTACAAGGGACATATTTCACCGTTGAAAACATAGTTTTATGGAAAACTTGTACGCAAGTTTAAGGTTTATCAGCATATATCTAGGCGTTTCTGCATAAAACTCCTAGATTTATGTAAAAATTCTTTTTCAGAAATTTGACAACAACAAACAATTTCAATGTTACATCCCAATTAATTATTGAATATTTTCTTCCACATTAGATTTAAGGCTTATCGTTCCTTTCTTTCTGAATAAACATGAAGGGCTAATGCCATAATATTATCGGTAAAATATAAAAACCACAGTAAGGGCTGATTTAGATATCTACAACCCGAAAGATACATCTGTTGCTTAGTAAACGGATTTCAAGAAAAACCACTCAGAGATTTAAAGCTTTGTGAAGTTAAACACCGGAATCATTTAATTAAAAAGCAAAAAAAAAAAAATGTAATCAAGCCCTTTGGAAAATTCCAACTTTGCTATTTAAAACTATTTAAATGAAGCTCGAAAAAGGAAAAAAAACAATGTTTTTAAAAGTATTGTTTCGTCAAAACATTACTTTGTGATCTTTAAGCATTAAAGCTCTAAAGATTTTTAAAATGTGAGGCAAAGGATAGCAAAGATTCAAAGAGTTTTCAAAAAGGCAATAGTCATATAAATAAAATTTGGAAAAATTTGTGTTTTAATGTTATAATATAATTTATTTATTTTTTTTATGTCTTTGACTGTGTTGTCATACAGACCATGAGTATTAACTTAATCTTAAATTAGGTTTTAAAGTTGACTTAAAATTAGGTTACATCACGAATCAAAAATTTAAATTTAGCTTGGATACATTGAAGTCGAACAAATAAGAAACATCATTAAACACTTGGCAGCATTTTTCATTCAATAATTCATTTTTATTTTAAGTTGCATTTCATCTTTAACCACTTAAGCACTTTTGCAAACTCTTTGCTTCACCAGGGATCAAGTTTAGGAACAAGAGCTAGATTATCAAGGAAGAATTTTGAATGATATTGATTTGCCTTCAAAATTTTAGTCGATCCATTTTTATTTGACATTTTATCATATGCCTCATAGTTATAGGAGTTTCCTTAAGAAATGTCTAGGAGCATAGGAGGTGTAGGAAAATCATGATCGCACCATTTACCAAAATGGATCCTGATCTTTACCTTTCACAAACTAACACAACTCCTTCCTTGGATACTTGTATATGGATTCGCAGACGTATAGACGGTTTCCATAGTTGGTGATACTAGCCCGTCTTTGGTTCTGACTATTTCAAAAAATATTTTCTGGAGTATGCAGGAGCGAGAGGTTGCTAGTTGAACTTAAAGAGTATCTTACTAACAATCATTCGCTTTTCCCCATAGACTACTAGGACGTGGCCGGCGCCGTTATTAATCATATAAATCATATAAAAAAGGAAGAGCATCAGTTTTGTACAATGAGAATGGCTGCTAACCCCAAGCACCATTCTGTTGGACTTTGTGCAAAATTGATGGCCTCGATTAATCACGGAGTAGCAACCATTGGCGATGTGGAACTTGTTCTGCTTAGCCACGCCAGCGATCATGAGATTCGAAATGTATAGTTTGAAATCAAATGTAAAACAAAAGAAGAACTTCTAGAATCGATTTTAATAAAAAAAAGCTGTAAATGAAGCATTTCGAGTTCAATGATTTAAGGTGGATATGAGTAGTCAATCAAGCTAAGCTAAATGTTTTGTTAGTTTTCATATCAGTTACATTTAAAGAATCCTACATGTTTAGTTCAGGTTCAGGATTTGGAAACTCAATGTCGCCACCTTCTTATGACAATGCGACCTTTTTTTCGGTGGTAGACATTCCATCCTCGATGCACGTGTTCATTAGGAACGAGAAGTTAACACTTGCCCTGAATGGATCGATGTCCTACTAGGTTCTGAATGGCTTTAGTGCGCTTGCCACAGGCGGTGATTAATCGCAGCGGGACTTGTTTTCCAATCCAGCTATTCTGAGTAGGTTCAAGTCGTTCTCAGGCTATCGATTGACCACACTTGTTGTACTTACCTACTACTAAAAAGTTGTTGTTGTTATTCTATCGGCCGGGCCTTTCGATGGACGGACACTCAAAGTAGGGTATCCAGCAGCAAGTAGACACACGAGCTATTAGTAGAGAAATCAACTTTCGAAAAGTGAGCTTAGCTTAGGCCTAGTACTTGTGCCTAGTGTCCAGTACCTCGCCTGAGTATTTCAAGAGGCGAGTCTTCGATTAATGGAGCTGGGCATTCGGGAGGAATTTGTTTGATTGCAGGCGGCGAGCTTTTCTGAATGCCGTCCCCAGAGCTTGTCGGCATATCGCAGATTGTGAGAGCCTATCCGGACCTGGCTGCTGAGGCTGGCGGCTAATCATTCCTCGAGGGGTGCGAGACAGGGTGCAAATCGTTAAACGATTGCTCAAATTGATCGGTATCTATCCACCTTCCAGAGTGTTCAGAATGAATCCCCTGTTCCACAAGAGAAAAAACTCTTAAGAACAGTGTTTTTATTATTTGAAAGTTCATAATTTAGCTCTCTCATATCTAAACATTCATAAAAAAAATCATTCAAAAAGAATAGTAGAACTCTAGACTCTTATGACGATAAAAAAACAACCCCGCAACTACCCAGGAGACTTTTGAATTCGATCAGGCGCAATCAAAAGCAATAAATCAAAGACTTGGCAAAGTACTTGTCCGACAGGAAATCACACTATCAACCTGCTCCAAGCTAAACAAATCACACGGCGAGGAGGATTGGGTGGGAACTGGAGGAGAGAGTTAGAAGTTGTTTGATGTCTTGTCGTTATCACTGTAAACGAGAGAGGTGAACTTGAGGGTATACTAAAATGCATTCATAGCTTTCCAGTCATGAAAAATGAGTGGTTTGTTATAAGAAAACATCGATGTAGACCTTAGTCAACATAAATAAATAAAATTGAACTAATATGCGATCGAAAAAAAGCAATATAAAAATAATTGTAAATCAACAAATCATTTTTTTGTGAATATCGTTTGTACTACCGTTTTATATATTTTTTTAAAATCTCTGATAAACGGCAATTTGGCTCGGTATTAAAAAAAGTTAAATGTAAACATCAGGAGTAATCATCAATCACGATGCAATATTTTTTCTCTTGATACTGATTTTTTATCGCAAAAGTTCAGTTTACCTCCTACTTACTTCAGTAGATGGTTAAGTGAAATCCTAGCCAATAAATATTGTGGTTATAAGCATACAAGGGTTTCTTCAAAAGACTGCTGAAATCTTCCCCCTAAATTTCTAAATTAACTTAAAACTTTCCACGCCTCCATTAAGATTGTAACACGGTTACATTTAGTATCGTTTTGTAAATAAATTCATCTACAAACTGTGATATATTTGTTGATTAAATTAATTATTTATTTATTTTGTTATTTATTTATTGCTGTCTATTATTTATTTATCTAATTATTCGTCCATTTTTCGTTTATTGGATATTTAATTGTTTGTCAAATTATTATTTAAATCGTTATAGCATTGTGAAATAAATAATTATTAATAAAGTTATTATCTAGCTACTTAGCTAGAGGAAGTTGATTGTTTATTTACTCAATTGTTATTTATTTAGTTATCCGATTTATTTAGTTAAAGTGTGTGTACAACTTATAGAATAATTAATTATTTAGTTAGTTATTATTTAGCCATTATGCTAGAGAAAGTTGTGTTCGTTTGTGAATCGGATATTAACTTATTTATTTATTATTTATTTAGGAAGTAATGTAGTCATTAATTAAGCGCCATCTAGTGATTTCGCTAGAGAAAGTTGTTCCGGTAATGTACGTTTAGGATCAGATTTCACCCCAATCATATTCTCGATCACGTGGTAGGAAACGATGAGCCATACAAATTGAAACGCCTGGATGTAGCTCCATCCCAAAACGCACATGTTAAAAGGAAGTGGATTAAACTCACGCTCAGCGGGGATTGTCTCAATGAGAAGTTAAGCGCTTAGCGTCATCTCTCGAGTTGACCCGATTATCTTAGTAAATGTGGGTCCAAGGGTGGATCGTCATGAGAAGGGTTGATTTGGTTGTTGTAGGAAGGAAAGAGAGGTCACTTCTTCGGGTTGGTGGAAGATTTATGGAATTGTGTCCAAAGGTTAATGACATCCTTCGGGAATTCTTTGACTCGCCTTTTGAAACCAGAAATAATGCCTTGGGCCCGACCTGAGGATTCCCTTGAATCTACAAAATCACTTCGATCTCATCCCGTGGTAAAAGCAGATAGCGAGGTTGTCTTGTTCCGCGTCTAAGTTGTAAGAGAACCCGTTAAGTGCCGTTTGATTTAAGCGTTAAATGTTATCTTTTCCTTCCCAGAATTATTAGTTATCCTATTAGAAGCTAGTATAAAGTGTGCGGTAAAAAGAATTCGTGTGCGTTTTGACAAAAAAAGCAAAGGTAAAACCTTATACCAAAATGTGTGTTCTGTGTGTTCATTATTATAATTGGTTATAATGTGGCCGTTAAATAGGAATTCTGGACCGTCGCATATCTAGCGATCTATAACCAGCTACCGGATCTCCATCAACCACTCCGGTACTAGCCACGGGAAGGGTCCGACATCCGGCTTACAACGTCGGATGGGTCGTCCGCCGTCACCTTTGACGACCAATCTTCTAATGCTCCAGCCACCAGCAGCTTGTTGAACCGCCATCGTCTTCAGCGAACGCCGATCCCGCCATCAGTCTTCCCGGTGTTGAGTATCCACGTGTTCGATTCAACTCCACCGAAGGTATGTAACCACTTGAAAAAGCTTGGGACAATGCAGTGCTCAAAAGCACAATTCTATTTCATCTCCAGTCATCATTTCCGGCCCGATACTTCCGGCTTGTTGCTACGACTTACATCCAACATCATTATTTCCGCAACATTGCTAGCAGGCCTACTTTATCGGCCGGAATATAAAAATACCTAGGTACCTATGGGAGAGTAATGATGCGCATCTAAAAATAACTCCATAAAAACTCTACTCATACTACAATCAAAAACCAAAAACACACAGTTTTACCAAGAACCGCCAACGATTGTCGGGTTCTCCGTTTGAAAGCTCGCCAATAAGCTTCAACAAAATGTAACGCCGCACACGATTAGGGAAAGCTAGAGGGAAGGAACGCTATAAAAAGTTATTTATGTAATCCTAGGAGATAAGTTCACGCAATACAATTAAGCATGCTGTATTAAACCACAACCATTTAGTTCATAATTGAAAATGCAATACATGTCTTTTGAAGTTACTCCCAAAATCATGTTTTAAGTAGTTTTTCATGTGCTTTCCCGAACATTGAGCTCTTGGGTTAAACGGTGGTTCACAGGTTCTATCCGATTAGTTTTTAGATTGAGTTTTTTTACTCTGGGTCGGACTGCTCGGGAAATCAGTCCACTCGCTTCTGTTTCGATCACGTGTTGGGGGAGATTTGATTGCGTATTTTTGAGCCAGTGATGAGAAGCACAAGCGAGTGTTTCATTAGGGGATAGAACGCCGTGTCCATTTGTCTTCTTCTGCACCGAAGAGGTGGCTACGGGACTACTTGTTTCTTCATCCAGTCAATCTGGGCACTTCGTATCCATTTTTGGATCCTTTTAGAACGACCCGCCCTGAGGTCACGGTTCTCGCCGGGCAATTTAACCTCGACGAGCGGTCCTCGATCAAAAGAGGTGGCGCTAAAGCCGCTCGTTCAACGAACACGAACTGACCAACGAGACAATTCCCAGTAGTGTGCCCTGAGCATGCTATAACTGGCGCCCAAAACGTGAAAAAGAGGCTGTTTTTACTCAAGGCTTAAGTTTGGGAATTAGCACGATTTTCCTTCCGAATATTATAAAAAACAGTCTTAGTCTTAATAAAATATTGCGTTTATTATTTGCCTTACTATTTATCCTTAATTTAAAACAATACATTTTGAAATATTCAAATCTTCCTTAGTTATTTATTTATTAAAAAATTTATTCAGGCTCATCGTTAAAATTTTTGAAGAAATTCAGGACTAGTTAAAACTGAATTGGTTATCTAAATTATTCATTATTTATTACATATTTATTGTTGAAAGAGTACCCTATTTTGTTATCATATTTGTTGAATTGTAAGTGATCGATTGTTGTTCATATACATTATTTTTGACTTGCTAATCCATTTTTTTTGGTACATTTCTATTGGTTTATAGAACTACATTTTTCCGATAAAAAAAAAATATTTTTGTCAATACGTGTACACACTTAGAGGTCATAATTATATCAAGCCAAAGAAACAATTCATTAATATAGTTCTACAATTTTCCTTGGGATCTAAAGTAATTGTTGATTGAATCTGAAATAAAAAGAAAAAAAGAATTATTAGTTAAAAATGTCGATTCCATATCCGTTGGCTGACAATCTCACAAACGAAGAAGTGGATTACGAAATTTTGCTGCGTGGACAAACTCAAGCAACCGAAAATTTAGATGTTCAAGGGAAACAAAGGCTATTACGTCGATTATTCAAAGAAGATCAGGCGGAAGGAAAAAAGTACCCTCCCCCTTACACCTTTGAACAAGAAGTCGATTACATTGAAAGCAAGGTTGTCCAACTTTTGGGAGTATCGGTAGACAAATTCGACCAAAAAGTAGAATCTCGTTTAAGACATTATTATTGGAGATTGAAAAGGCATCGGGCAGAAGATGAAAACGGGGAAACTAGAAGGCAACAATTGAAAAAGGAAATAACTAACGGTTTACGTAGACCTCAAAAAGGCAAAGAAAATGTCACTACTACTGATGATGAACAATTAGCTTCCGGGTTTAGTCCAAGAGCGTTGGACTATGGAGGGAAACATTTGGAGTCTAACTATCCAACAGGAGCCATACCAAAACCACGGAAAAGTACGTCTGATCAAGTCCAACATCCATCATACGAGGACCTTCAAAGAAGGATCTCAGAATTGGAGGCCTTACTCAGTCACACCAGGATTGAAAATACGAATTCTAGGAATCCGGAGTTGGTCCCATCTTATTTAACTCCGAACCAACAGCAGACAGGTCACTCAAGAAGGTCGAGAATAGGAGAGGAAGCAAGGGGGTTATCAAGGACAACACTGAGGGATACGAGGGCCAGTGATTCGGACTCTGATTCAGACCCACCGCCACTACGACGTTTCAATTTGAATGAAAGTACTAGTAGAAGACAGACGCGACTGAGCGACAGCAGTAGGCATTCGCGACAGTTCTCGGATGGGCCGAATAGGGATCAACGTCAATACCGTAGAATAGAACATTGGAAAATTTCGTTTTCAGGTGACCCTAGGGGTACATCAGTAGAAAACTTTTTATTCAAATTAAAAACGGTAGCTCAAAGGGAAGGCGTTACAGATCATTCTCTTCTTCGCGATGTACATCTTATTTTGGAAGGCCAGGCTTCTGACTGGTTCTTCACATACATCAACGAAATTAGTACTTGGGAACAATTCGAAACCAAAATAAAATATCGGTTTGGGAATCCCAACCAGAACCAGGGAATTCGACAAAGGATGAACAACCGGAAACAGCTTAGAGGGGAGTCGTTTATAGCATTCGTAACTGAAATTGAACGACTTAACAAAATGTTATCCAGACCGCTCTCTAGGCGTCATAAGTTTGAGATAATATGGGACAACATGCACCATCACTATCGTGACAAAATTTCGATAGTTACGGTAACAGACTTAGAACACCTTATCGAATTGAACCATGGTATAGATGCAGTGGATCTAAGCCTTCAGGGGTATTCTGAACACAGGGGTCACAAACCGGTCCATAATATCCACAACGTCGAATACGGTTATTCGAATTATGAGGATGACAAGTTAGAGGAAATTGACGCTATCAGATTCAGGGAGGCACATAACCAACGTCATGAGGTCGTGGGATCAAATTTAATGGGAAACAACCGACAGCCGATACAATCATCTGACCCGAAACGATTACTGTGTTGGAATTGTCGAAAAACGGGGCATAATTGGCGTAATTGTACGGAAATTAGAATAGTTTTCTGTTTTGGTTGTGGAGAACTAGGACGAACCATCCGCACCTGTATTCGGTGTGGGTCAAGTGATCAAAGACAACACTTACCCACATCGGGAAACCAATAAAGGGATGCGTCTCAGGGAACCAAAGCATTCCTGTACCAAAACAGGTTCCCCTAGAAAACAACTTGGAAACGATGGATGAAATTCACACTATAAAAATAGAATCAAAAAAATGCCCGTACCTAAAAGTGCGAGTTTTCGATACAGAAATAACAGCACTTTTGGACTCCGGGGCCGGAATAAGTGTTATCAACTCTGTAGTCCTTGCGGAGCAATACGGTTTGGAGATACAACCAACAAAATTACGAGTTTGTACAGCAGACAGCACAGAATATAAATGTCTTGGATATCTGAACATTCCCTACACGTATAAGAACGTCACTAAAGTTGTCCCAACGGTGATTGTACCAGAAATTTCAAAACCGATTCTAGGTTGCAATTTTTGGCGGAGCTTTGGGATCAAACCAATGGTGGACCTGGGCAACGGACCGGAATTGATCGGAGAATTTGATGAACAAAACGAGTCAATTGCATTTAATTTAGAAGCAATCACTCAGCTACCAAAAATTGGAACTAGGGAGTCAGACGTTTCGCTGGACATACCGACCTTCGACATACCAGAAAATCCACCAGAACCCACGGTAGAGACGTTAGAAACAGAACATGAGTTAACGAGAGCAGAAAAGGAACAACTTCTGGAAGCAGTGAAAGAATTTGAATTCACATGCATTGGGAAATTAGGCAGGACGAACTTGATAGAGCATAATATCGTTTTGAAGGAAGGGGCGGCACCACGAAGTCAACCAATCTATCGTTGCGCTCCCGGAATACAGAAGGAAATAGATGCGGAAATCGAAAGATTTAAAAATATGGATGTCATTGAAGAGTGCTTCAGTGAATGGACAAATCCACTTGTCCCAGTAAGAAAGTCGAATGGAAAAATTCGAGTTTGTTTAGATTCGAGACGCCTGAACAGCTTAACTGTAAAGGATACGTACCCTATCAGGAATATGCTGGAAATATTCCAAAGATTAGAGCACGCAAAATATTTCTCGATCATAGATCTGAAGGATGCATATTTCCAAATTCCTTTACGGGAAGATTGTCGAAATTATACTGCATTCCGAACAAAGACTGGGTTATTCAGGTTCAAAGTGTGCCCTTTTGGAGTCACTGGAGCTCCGGCATCGATGAACCGGTTGATGGACAAAGCCATTGGATTTGACTTGATGCCAGCCGTCTTTGTATACTTAGACGACATTGTGATTGCCACCAAGACTTTACAAGAACACATGAAGCTTATTAAAATCATAGCAGAGAGATTGCGAAAAGCAAATCTAACCATTTCGTTGGAGAAGTCGCGGTTTTGTAGAAAACAAATTCGATATTTAGGATACATTTTAACTGAAAAAGGTGTAGCGATAGACAGCTCACGAATTTCAGCTATTTTGGACTACACAAGACCAAAGAATGTCAAGGACGTAAGAAGATTGCTAGGCCTGGCCGGATTCTACCAAAGGTTTATGAAAAACTATAGTAGAATCGCGGTGCCAATAACAGACTTACTAAAGAAATCCAAAACCAAATTCGTATGGACTGAAGAGGCAGAAGATGCGTTCTCTGAGTTGAAGTCGGTGTTGAGTTCTGCTCCTATTTTGTCTAATCCAGATTTTTCAAAGCCGTTTACAATTGAATCCGACGCTTCCGATACGGCGGTTGGAGCTGCATTGACTCAAGAACAGGACGGTGAGATTCGAATAATTGCATATTTCAGCAAAAAACTTAGCAGAACGCAGCGGGCATATTCAAGCGTAGAGAAGGAGTGTTTAGGGGTTCTACTGGCCATCGAAAACTATCGACACTACGTAGAAGGTGCCAGGTTCAAGGTGATAACTGATGCACGAAGTCTACTATGGTTATTCACGATTGGAGTAGAATCAGGCAATTCTAAACTCTTGCGTTGGGCTCTTAAGATCCAGTCATACGATATCCAGTTAGAGTATCGTAAAGGTTCTAAAAACATTACGGCAGACTGTTTATCCCGATCAATTGATTTACTAAGCGCGATGGAAACGGATGAATACGACGAACTGATAAGAAAGATCCAAGAAACACCTACAAAATTTCCGAACCAACGAGTAACAGATGGCCGAATATATCGCTACGAATCTAATCGCAACCAGACTGACGACATTCGATTCAGATGGAAGTTGGTCCCAAGAAAAGTCGAAATAGAGGAAATCATCAAAACCGAACACGAGGTGGCGCACCTTGGACAGGAGAAGACGTTACAGGCATTAAAATTAAGATTTAGTTGGCCAGGGATGGCTAAAGATGTTCGAAGGTTCTGTAGGGAATGTCTGAAGTGTCAAACTTCCAAATCCAGGAACATAAATGCAATTCCACCGATGGGTAGTCAAAAGGAATTTGTGCAGTATCCGTGGCAATTTGTCACGCTCGATTATGTTGGACCGTTACCAGCTTCAGGTAAAGGCCGCCACACCTGCTTACTTGTTGCGACAGACGTTTTCAGCAAGTTTATTCTTATCCAACCATTCAGGGAAGCGAAGGCCAATTCATTAATCGAATTTGTCAAAAATATGATTTTCTTACTCTTTGGAGTACCTGAGATAATTTTGACCGATAATGGTTCGCAATTTACGTCGAAAGCTTTTCGAAACTTACTAGAAGAATTTGGAGTGAACCACTGGCTCACACCTGCATATCACCCTCAAGTCAATAACACTGAGCGTGTGAATAGGGTGGTCACGACTGCGATTAGGGCAACCATAAAGCAGAATCACAAAAATTGGGCAGATGACCTTCAAACGATAGCATGTGCAATACGCAATGCAACACACGAGTCGACGAAACATACCCCATATTTCGTAGTATTTGGTCGGGAACGAATATCGGATGGGAAGGAGTATCAACATATGAGGAACGAACCTCTACAGGAAACCACAGGAAACGAAGATCAATCGAGAAGCAAACTGTTCCAAGAAATAAAACAAAATTTGAAAAAGGCCTACGAACGACATAAAAAAGCTTACAATCTCCGATCCAATCCAGACTGTCCGGTATACACGCAAGGGGAAACCGTGTTCAAAAAGACGTTTGACCTATCAGACAAATCTAAGGGTTTCTGTGCCAAATTAGCTCCAAAATTTGAACTGGCAGTGATAAGGAATGTCCTAGGAAAACACTGCTACGAGTTGGAAGATTTGTCAGGAAAAAGAATGGGTGTTTTCTATGGAAATCACTTAAAAAAAGCTCACCTCCCTAAAACGACCAATAACTAATAAATTTCATTTTTTTAAAGCTATGAACATCTCCTTAGAGTGACAAAACAGCGAAACAAAATTTGAACAAAAACAAACACCAATAGGGTTCAGAACAGTCGCCCCCATATGAGGCTAAATGTGAAGAGATAAAATTGAGTGCCAGAAGCTTGCACAACATACCTTCTGGTACAGGTTCGAAGAAGTTTTGAAGATTGGGTAAACTAGGCTCGAATTTTCAGAAGATTGGAGAATAGTGTGTTGAATTCAGAAAAAAAAGTAAAGGTCTCCATGAATGAAAAGAAGGAGCAGGGCTATGACCTGTCCAGAGTAGTGCTTAGCATGACTGTAAAAAGCGAGCCCAGCGATGACTTCTAAAACGAGAGTAGTGGTCACTTCGAAGCAAAGAAGGAGCACATTCTCTTCGGTTGCAAAACCAATCCTCTGATAAATTTTGCTAGTTGATCCAACCCTAATAAATGAAAACCTATCCTAACTCAATTTTACAAAATTTGAACGGACTCATAGTTATGAGAAAGTTGAGCAGACCGGAGGAGTCAATCAGTGACATGGGTAAATAACTACACAACAGAATTGTCCTAACTCCTCTCAAAGTGATGTAAATATTGTAAATAGCATAAATTAGTGATTAGTACGCGCCTAACGTCTTAATCTATGGTAGTTTAAAAATAGTTTTAAAGCAAAACATACTCACAGTTTTTTTTCTTGAATTCTTCCTTGTTCCATTATTGTATTTCCATGTAGTTAGTCGATCAGCGGTAAGTCATCAATCAAAGTCCGATTTGGCAAGCAACAATCCACATGCAAGCCGACATAAGATTTCACCTCTACTACTCCAGTCGACATAAACTTTTCAGCAAGATATTCCGGTCGACATACATTTTCCTCTTGCCACCCTGGTCGACATTAATTTTTTTCCCAGGTCATTCCACTCGACATAAATTTTCCCATTTCCGTTCGTTCATGGGTAGCAAGGCCAGTTATTCGAGCGAACAGGATAGGCTGGCTAGTTTTTTTTTCTCCTTCCTGGATGCATCGGTCAAATCCTTACTGCTCCTTAGATGAACGGAATACAGCTGCAGTATTTTCTCTTGGTCATTGTTGGGTGCCCCATCATAGTTCGGAAGATGGTTGTTAGTGGTTCGGACCAGATTCAACGATTCGTTCCTAGAAAAATAAATCAATGGAGGAAAACTGGTGAAATGAATTTAAAACACTTACCGGAATCAAAACAGACACCAAAATAGTCCATCCAACAGTAGTACGTCCTTCAAATTGAAATTTTTATACATCGCTAGAATGAAAAGAGAAAACGAAAATCCCGCCCCCAGGAAAAAAGTTGCCTATTTAGCAAAACAAATGAAGAATACATAACAATTTATACTTTCCGCAAAAATACTGCTCCTGTAAAGTTGTCCCGAATGAAGTTGAAAACCGGATAATAATCCGATTCGTAATAATTTAATAATTAAAACTCAACATCCGGCAGCTGCACCTTCCTGGAAAACTTTGTTCGTTCCACTTTGACGTTTACAGATTGTTTACATTTGGCTTTGCATTGAGTGACGTGAATGAGTGACCGAGCGATGAGTGAGTGCCTCATCGGCCAGTATGTTTGCGATGTTTTTCTGGTGTGACGGTTGCGTAATTAGGGGTGCCAAAATCTCATAAAAATTTTCAGTAATTTTTTATGATGATATGGAAAATTTTGTTTTGTGTATTTTGAAACGTTGTTTTCGGGTTTAATACCTGGAGTGTTTCATTGTATCAAACGGTAAATTTCATGGAGAATGAATCCGATTAGGTCTTCGGAAAATATTTTCTGGAGTATTGTGATTCAGGATCCATGCGGGTGGAGAAAGTACTTGACCATGGATTCCGGATAAAAAAATTCTGGAGGAGGTCAGTGTTCTAGATTCATCGTACGTTTTGGATGTTTTACGTGTTTTTTTGGTTTCTTCTATGAAACTAATGTTTAACAGTCCCGTTATTTTTTGTACTTCTCTAATATAGTTGCCTATATAAGATGAAAGTACGTTCAGAATAAATGTATTGTGTTGAAGAATGAATGAGCACGTTACTGATCAAAGCTAAATGTCCGCAGCCTAAATCGACTAAAAGTAAAATCAATGTATTCAGTTTAGACTACGAAAATTTGTTTGAATTTGAATTCAAACAAATTTTCGTAACATAAGTGTGGAATGATGTAACACGGTTACATTTAGTATCGTTTTGTAAATAAATTCATCTACAAACTGTGATATATTTGTTGATTAAATTAATTATTTATTTATTTTGTTATTTATTTATTGCTGTCTATTATTTATTTATCTAATTATTCGTCCATTTTTCGTTTATTGGATATTTAATTGTTTGTCAAATTACACTAGTTTACAAAATTTTAAAAAAATCGTGAACTTGATTAGCTGACCAACATTTTTAATGTAAAATCGGGCGCTGAATCCGAAAATGAAATTCAAAAAAATCTTAGTAGAACCGTTTTTGAGTTATGCTCCAAATATGAAATTTCGAAAAAATTAAAAAAGTTCTTGTACTTAGATTAAAATATCTCGGACGGCATAACAGTAATTTGAAATCCCTCTTTTTCATATTGAAGGTGAATATGTTTTCTATCGATCATTTGAACACTGTTTTTGCGTTTGACCAACAGTATTGTTGATATTAGTGACTTTATGAGAAAAAAAATGATAAAAAACGCATTTTTTTAGAGAAATTTTTGTTTCAACGAAAGTTTTAGACTCGATGGTAGCATTTAAAAAATCTGTTTTTTTTGCGCTTAAATGTCAATTCAAAACAAAGATTTCAAGTGGTTATTTATCAAAATCGGTTGAAAAGTGAAGAAGTTATTGCTACTTTACAATAACTGAAATTTTTGGAGTTTTTAATAATTTAACAAACCGCAGTACACTTATCATAGTATAGGAAGAATGAAACATGATAAATCTCACTCGCTCCAAGTCAAAATCATTTATTTGCTTACCAGAAGGTCATATGCCAAGTTTCAGGAAGATCTGCGCATAGAAAGGGGTTGTTTAAGTCTCAAACGTGAATAAAGTTTTGAGGTATTTCGGCCGGAAGGAACGAAAAATAC
Organism: Uranotaenia lowii; assembly: GCF_029784155.1. Taxonomy (NCBI): domain Eukaryota; kingdom Metazoa; phylum Arthropoda; class Insecta; order Diptera; family Culicidae; genus Uranotaenia; species Uranotaenia lowii. Next base: position 414,712 of record NW_026598422.1, on the reverse strand, counting down.
TGGTTTTTCATCAATAACTTTTTTCATCACTAGCTGATTGTTTTTTTATGGTTGATTTTCTTAAAGCCTAAGTTGAGACAAATATTTCACCCGAAGACTGTAACACGATTGGATTTGAAACAGAAAAGTTATTGCGGTTCAAAGGCCGCAAATTTTGTCCAACACGCAATGAGTACTTTTTACGCATTGCGTTTTATACGACAATTTTCGACCAAAATACAATCTTTGAACCGCAATAACTTTTCTGTTTCAAATCCAATCGTGTTACAGTCTTCGGGTGAAATATTGGTCCCAATTTAGGCTTTAAGAAAATCAACCATAAAAAACAATCAGCTAGTGATGAAAAAAGTTATTGATGAAAAACCAGTATTTTTCGTCCCTTCCGGGCAAAATACCTCAAAATTTTATTCACGTTTGAGACTTAAGCAACCCCTCCCTATGGTCAGATCTTCCTGAAACTTGGCATAGTACCTTCTGGTAAGCTAATAAATAATTTTGACTTGGAGCGAGTGAGATTTATCATGTTTAATTCTTCCTATACTATGATAAGTGTACTGCGGTTCGTTAAATTATTAAAAACTCCAAAAATTTCAGTTATGGTAAAGTAGCCATAACTTCTTCACTTTTCAACCGATTTTGATAAATAACCACTTGAAATCTTTGTTTTAAATCGACATTTAAGCGCAAAAGAAAATCAGATTTTTTAAATGTTACCATCGAGTCTAAAACTTTCGTTGAAACAAAATTTTCTCTAAAAAAATGCGTTTTTTATCATTTTTTTTCTCATAAAGTCACTAATATCAACAATACTGTTGGTCAAACGCAAAAACAGTGTTCAAATGATCGATAGAAAACATATTCACCTTCAATATGCAAAAGAGGGATTTCAAATTACTGTTATGCCGTCCGAGATATTTTAATCTAAGTACAAGAACTTTTTTAATTTTTTCGAAATTTCATATTTGGAGCATAACTCAAAAACGGTTCTACTGAGATTTTTTTGAATTTCATTTTCGGATTCAGCGCCCGATTTCACATTGGAAATGACCTTCAGTTTACTGAGTTCAAAAATGCTGTAAACTAGTGTTATTATTTAAATCGTTATAGCATTGTGAAATAAATAATTATTAATAAAGTTATTATCTAGCTACTTAGCTAGAGGAAGTTGATTGTTTATTTACTCAATTGTTATTTATTTAGTTATCCGATTTATTTAGTTAAAGTGTGTGTACAACTTATAGAATAATTAATTATTTAGTTAGTTATTATTTAGCCATTATGCTAGAGAAAGTTGTGTTCGTTTGTGAATCGGATATTAACTTATTTATTTATTATTTATTTAGGAAGTAATGTAGTCATTAATTAAGCGCCATCTAGTGATTTCGCTAGAGAAAGTTGTTCCGGTAATGTACGTTTAGGATTAGATTTCACCCCAATCATATTCTCGATCACGTGGTAGGAAACGATGAGCCATACAAATTGAAACGCCTGGATGTAGCTCCATCCCAAAACGCACATGTTAAAAGGAAGTGGATTAAACTCACGCTCAGCGGGGATTGTCTCAATGAGAAGTTAAGCGCTTAGCGTCATCTCTCGAGTTGACCCGATTATCTTAGTAAATGTGGGTCCAAGGGTGGATCGTCATGAGAAGGGTTGATTTGGTTGTTGTAGGAAGGAAAGAGAGGTCACTTCTTCGGGTTGGTGGAAGATTTATGGAATTGTGTCCAAAGGTTAATGACATCCTTCGGGAATTCTTTGACTCGCCTTTTGAAACCAGAAATAATGCCTTGGGCCCGACCTGAGGATTCCCTTGAATCTACAAAATCACTTCGATCTCATCCCGTGGTAAAAGCAGATAGCGAGGTTGTCTTGTTCCGCGTCTAAGTTGTAAGAGAACCCGTTAAGTGCCGTTTGATTTAAGCGTTAAATGTTATCTTTTCCTTCCCAGAATTATTAGTTATCCTATTAGAAGCTAGTATAAAGTGTGCGGTAAAAAGAATTCGTGTGCGTTTTGACAAAAAAAGCAAAGGTAAAACCTTATACCAAAATGTGTGTTCTGTGTGTTCATTATTATAATTGGTTATAATGTGGCCGTTAAATAGGAATTCTGGACCGTCGCATATCTAGCGATCTATAACCAGCTACCGGATCTCCATCAACCACTCCGGTACTAGCCACGGGAAGGGTCCGACATCCGGCTTACAACGTCGGATGGGTCGTCCGCCGTCACCTTTGACGACCAATCTTCTAATGCTCCAGCCACCAGCAGCTTGTTGAACCGCCATCGTCTTCAGCGAACGCCGATCCCGCCATCAGTCTTCCCGGTGTTGAGTATCCACGTGTTCGATTCAACTCCACCGAAGGTATGTAACCACTTGAAAAAGCTTGGGACAATGCAGTGCTCAAAAGCACAATTCTATTTCATCTCCAGTCATCATTTCCGGCCCGATACTTCCGGCTTGTTGCTACGACTTACATCCAACATCATTATTTCCGCAACATTGCTAGCAGGCCTACTTTATCGGCCGGAATATAAAAATACCTAGGTACCTATGGGAGAGTAATGATGCGCATCTAAAAATAACTCCATAAAAACTCTACTCATACTACAATCAAAAACCAAAAACACACAGTTTTACCAAGAACCGCCAACGATTGTCGGGTTCTCCGTTTGAAAGCTCGCCAATAAGCTTCAACAAAATGTAACGCCGCACACGATTAGGGAAAGCTAGAGGGAAGGAACGCTATAAAAAGTTATTTATGTAATCCTAGGAGATAAGTTCACGCAATACAATTAAGCATGCTGTATTAAACCACAACCATTTAGTTCATAATTGAAAATGCAATACATGTCTTTTGAAGTTACTCCCAAAATCATGTTTTAAGTAGTTTTTCATGTGCTTTCCCGAACATTGAGCTCTTGGGTTAAACGGTGGTTCACAGGTTCTATCCGATTAGTTTTTAGATTGAGTTTTTTTACTCTGGGTCGGACTGCTCGGGAAATCAGTCCACTCGCTTCTGTTTCGATCACGTGTTGGGGGAGATTTGATTGCGTATTTTTGAGCCAGTGATGAGAAGCACAAGCGAGTGTTTCATTAGGGGATAGAACGCCGTGTCCATTTGTCTTCTTCTGCACCGAAGAGGTGGCTACGGGACTACTTGTTTCTTCATCCAGTCAATCTGGGCACTTCGTATCCATTTTTGGATCCTTTTAGAACGACCCGCCCTGAGGTCACGGTTCTCGCCGGGCAATTTAACCTCGACGAGCGGTCCTCGATCAAAAGAGGTGGCGCTAAAGCCGCTCGTTCAACGAACACGAACTGACCAACGAGACAATTCCCAGTAGTGTGCCCTGAGCATGCTATAAGATTACTCACTATTACAGAGATTTTGAATAACTGATCGGTGCTCTTTTTTTTGTGCTAAATTGAGCATGTAGGACTGTCAATCACACTCAAAGTTAAAACTTGAGAAAGTAATGCCTCTGCCGATAAAAAAAACATCGTTGTTATGATTCCTCGGAAAGAATATTCTGATTAAGAATTGATTATTTGCATTCACTTGAAAATCTTATTTCGCACGCCATATTGTTCGAAATCTATCGATATATTAGAGATATGTACCGAATATCGAAAAAAAAACCGTTAGGCTGAATATTCGGCTCACCGAATAGTTGAGCCAAGTATTTGGTCAAATAGGCCGAATATTCATTTTTTTAATTATATACAATAACACAATTGTCAAATTTTTTAAATGTTTTTCGATAATTTATAAAATATCCAAAAGAAATGTTGATAAAGGTACAATATCATCAAAAACTTTTGATTTCAGTAAAAGATCATAGGAGTAACCATGTATCTTTCACTGTAGATAGCTTTACACTTTGATTCAGAGTTGCAAGATTTCAGATAATCATTTGAAATTGATACTCACCGTGATGAGTATCAATTGAGCAGCAAAAATTTCGTTGTGATGCTCAAAGCTTTCGATTCCAAACGAAATTCACTGAGCATCACATCTAGAAAAATATCAGAAATCCACAATCCCATTAGAGAAATCTTCAGCTATATTCCCCACTTCTTCCCCTACTATTTTTTGACGACAGTTAAATTTGTAACGAATCTATGGAATATTTGAATGTATCATATACATAATGTGATTAGCTTTTCACACTAGCGACACGCCAAGTTGAACGATTCCAAACGCTTTGATATAAAAAAAATTAGAGCGCTTTAATGATTGGAGTTTATTGAAACTTTTTAATAACGAAAGTGTTAAAGCTCTTGGTACCTATGTTTCAAAAAGTGTCTATTTACACAACACATTACTTATAAATGTTGAGAACAACACTTTAATTTTATAATATTATTTGCAAATACGGCGCTTTGGTACTAAAGAATTTATAACATAATTTCATAGTCAAGACGACTTAAATAAAAAAAATATAAAATTCAGTCGTTGACGTTTTGTTGGTTTTCAAAATTAAAAGCAACAACATAATATGGGATTAAATGCAACATTTCTAATCGATTTTCTGGTTATTTGAAATCAGTGAAACATGCTTAGTTAACTAAGGATAGAATACATTATTAGAAAAATCGATATTTGTTTTAACTCTCAAGGGCTGAAATTTTTACAATAAAAAACTCAGATTTTTTTTGGTTTTTTTTTTGTATTTTCTCGGCTGTTGACATACAAAAAAAAACATTTGTTGAACTGTAATATGATCACAGTCATCAAATTTCATGCGGTCCCTTCTTCAGAGCATGTTGTGTACGAGTGAAGGATATCTAAATTTGAAAATATTAATAAAGATCATGTATTCTAACAAATATGCATCTATACATTCAGAATTAAAACCTACTTTTTTATATCAACTAAATGAAAAAATAGAAGCCGTGATGTCAGTGATAAGCTGTGCTTTGTATCAACTTTTATTTAAATCTCTTTTCAAACGATCTTTTTTTTAAACGTCCTTGGTCCTTGACATCCCTTCTCTGTTCCAAACTACTCATTGGTAGTGCAATTTTCTGAAGAATTTTTGACAGTAATAGTCACTTAGAGACTGTAAAAGATCCGGAACAACCGTATAGAAAACCAATTTTCGAAACCAATCTTAACATTCCCGATTTTACAAAAACCACTTCAAAATGATGCATTAGGCTGTGAATGATCAATTAACAGTCTAAACTAGCCATTTTAATAAAATTGAACAGTGTTTTTTCTCAAGGGTTTCACGAATTTCTTTTAAAGGGCATTTTTAAACGTACTCAAAAATTGTTAAAAAAAAATCCAGCTGTGATTATTAAAGAAGAATTCATTTCTAATGCATGTGTCTAAAAACTCATAAGATAATAATAAAAAAATTAGAAGTAAGGCCGCTTAACAAAAGAAGCGATTTTACAATTACTCCAAATGGTAGTACAATAATATTTGATCAATCCTAATATTCAATGGCACATTATTATTTCTGTTATATTCTTTTTTCTATTTAGAATTCTATAAATCTTCTGGAAACGCTCTTAATAGAATAAGTGAATTTATCGGACATAAGATAGGCTGGTATGAATCATATCCTACTTTTTGGTGGAACGATCATGTTTTCTACTTCAGAAATTTCCCACAGGGAATTTCAAACATCACGCGAGTCGAGAAAATATTTGAAAAAGATATGTGAGCCGGTGCAAATAAAACCGGCTTTCTTTCTCTTGGAAAAGAAAATCTTTAAAATGCATAAAAAATCATTAAAATGTCTTTTTTCAATTGAAATAAAAAAAGATTAACCGTTAGGATAGAAGCTACAAACCGCCGCTTTCATTTGAAAGGGAAAATTTTGATATTTCTTTATTACTTTTTATTTGGTTCATAAATGCTTTTCATATGTGGTCGATTCCAGCCGGTTGCATAAGTTGGGTGGGATGCCATGCGTTTTAATTGAAATGGTTTTTCGTTGGTAACAATCTTTTTTCAATTTTTATATTTAAAAATTTAATTTGTTTGGAAGATTAAGAAACTATTTTCTTCATTTATATTGAAACTCTACATAGCTACCTATAAATTTCAACTGCGTTTTTAAGGTTACCGCTACAAGTAAAAGCAAAGCAAAGCGAATGCTATAAATAAAATCATAAAACTTTTTTCTGATAAATTGACAAAAAAAAACTTGAGGTAATTCAAAGATACTAAATTTGTAAAATGAGGCCCGGTGGATCCTTATAATTTTAATTCTGAATTTTAGTGTTTCCCAGCTAAGTTGTCTTTGCGGTATTAATATTTATAATAATCAAATATTTAACTAGATTTGGTATATTTTTTTATAGTTTCTTGTAATGTCCAGAAGATTTGAGATGTTTCTTTCTGGCAAGCACATTAAGCCATTGGGGGTTTTTTGAAGAATTTTGAGCTTGGGCATTTCAATGTTTGCGGTTCTTATCCATGATTGCAAAACTTTGCATCAACGTTTTTAAGAGATTTATAAGTACATTACTGTAGAAAATACAATTTCATAACTTGCATGTCTTAAATCCTTTGAATGCGAGCGATATTTGGTCATAAAAACTTTTTGCTCCTTCTGTAAAACTTTCATTAAACTAAGACATAAATATTATAATCAGATTCTTACAAGTCATGATAATACATTCTTCAGAAAGATGTTTTAAAATCAAAACTTTCATTCACAATCAACGTTAACATTTTACACTGAGATTCAAAAAGGAAGAACCTCACTCGATAAAATATTAACTGAACGAGATTTCACAACTTTGCTTAAGACATAAATAAAAACAAAACAAATTCTTATCATCAACCTGATTGTACTGAGCTTTTAATAGTATGTTCTCTATAAAAATGTTTAAAAAAGTATAACTGGCCTTTAACATTCATCAATTATAACTGACAGTTTTTTGAAAAGTCGTGGTATGTTCAGCTTTTTCTGAACTACAAAACTTGTTTCATTGTTCAAGAGCTTGCACAAATTTTATTCCATGGCATCTCTGCCTTCCAAAAAGTAGTTTTTCTGCTCGTGATTCTCAGTCTGAGAAAGCGTTGACATTCAAGACAAGAACCGTTTGTGATACTCACGATGATATTACCTAGCATCACACTGAGATTCAAAAAGGGAAAATCTCACTCAAAAAAATCTCAATCTCAAGAGATTTCGCAACCTTGCTTTGATTATCGTTTATTCTAGGTTCGATCATAAATTCAATAAAGAATAAGAGATAAGTCAAATCTGGCCGGGATGATTAAAAATTTCCCGGATATAGCCGGGGTTTATTCAAATTATTTGCTTAATCGAAGAAAAAAAATTTTTTTTTTGAAAATTTTAAGATTTTGAAAAATTTTAAATGAACATAAATTTTTGTTCAATCCTTAGATACGATTACTGCTGCTTTGATTCAATGAAAACTTGAAATATATTTTTTTTTCTTTCTTGTATGTTTTTGGCCAAGACTTTGTTCAGATGAGCCTTTTTTAACATTAAATTTTGATGCAAAATTTTAATTTTTCCTCAGTAATCTCACCCAAATCAACAAAATTGCTAGAATCAGAAAAAGAAGGAGAAGAACATGTATTAGAATTTGAATTTCGAGGATTTTCCCAAGCCTTTGCTTGAACGTTGAGACTTGCTTTTATTCCCATTTCTATTAGTTAAACCGGAAGAGGGCAACCAACTTTCAATCACCTCTGAGAACGTTAAACAACGAGTCTGTGACGCTGAATCAGCCCAGGTAACATTAAAATCACTTCGAACATTACCAAGACGTGATTCCAAAGTAGGCCGAGGCTGACCGCGAACAGGAAAATTGTTTGCCGGCCTGGCGTGTGGAGACGAAAAAGAGAAAGGAGGAGAAGAAACTTTTCTGACAACTTTGGGATTTTTCCTTGAAGCAATAATTTAAGCCCTAACGGGACAGTCTATTGGAAGAAATGCGCAGGTATCGGAGGAATGATTACTTGCGCAATTCACACACTTGAAAAAATTTTGTTAGTGGTATATTACCACCAAAAAGGCATTTAGATTTTTCATGATCGAATGAGCTGCTAAGCATGCATCTGGCATTCATTCTAAAAATTTTTGTGCCGTGACAAAAAGCTTGACGACGACGACTTTGCGTAATACTTTGAAGAAAATTGGTAGGAGATTTACGAAAAGGTTTAAATTTGATTCAACAATGAAACATAAGACGAGCCTTTTCAAGAATTTACAAATTATTAACCTGACCCTTTTTAAAATGGATCAAACAAAGCTAAGGAGCAAAATCAACACTACTGGCAAATATAATAGAAACCAATATCCACCACACTTATTTTCTTCATATAATGAGAAGGCGACACCATCAACATCCTCTAGCGGACAAAATGGAAGCACTAATTCGAGAAATTCCTCTAACTTTCGTCTATTCTAGCGTGTATTCCGACTCGACTTGATCAGGGATGCCAGTAATAATCAATGAAATTGTTTGTTTCTATTCTTGCACCATAAAAATTTTAGTGAGTCAACAAACAAACAAAAAGGGGTTCAAAAAAATATCTCCATTTCATACTTGTAAATATTTCTGAACAAAAAATGAAGCGGAGTATTTACTTTTAATTACCTTTCTTATTTGATTGTTTCAAAAGATACATAGATTTGGATGCGCATAAAGTGTTTTTTTATGAAAAAGATTTTAAATTTCATCGGTCAAAATAGAAAAAAACTGCTTTACTGTTTATAAAAATTTTGCTTACGAATAATAGTTCTTTTACTAAATGACGGGTGTCGCTTTTCAATTTTGCAGAAAAATGGGTTTTAAAACGATTCGAATTAAAAGATGATATTGTTATTGTCTCATGCTATATGTTGCTTTTCAAACAAGTTAGTTTATCATTATCAAACTATAAAGTTTGTTAGATCATTCATCAAATGCAGATCTTAGGTCACAGGATATTATACCGAGCTTTTATCCAGCAATAACATGACAATAATCTCTTTTACATGTTTATAATCGTTTCCGAAATGCCAATGTTCCAAAAAAAAGGCTAACAACTAATACAGCATTGATCATCAGAAATCTGGACGCACTGTTTATTATACCATAGCGCTCCTAGTTGTCGGATCTGGAATTTTTTGGCAGTACTTTGTTCGGAAATGTTTCCTTTATCAGTGCTGAAAATTTCATTACGATTCGTTTTGACCCAAAACAGTTACACGTGATAGAAGCCGCGAGACGAAAATTAATTTTGGTCACCCACGTTCAAAAATCGCGAACTCTGATTTGGGTAGGCTTCCTGACCAAAAATTTTATAAAGCCACTGGTCGGAGTGATGTCCCTATCAAGTTCAAATTCGTTTTTGCCAATAACTTTGCAACAAAGTGTTTGATCTGGCAAGATATTTGGAGCTGCGGCCGAAGAACCCCGGTTTTTTGTGAAAAACAAGACCATGGACTTCGAAATGTACAAGGAGGAGTGCCTGAAAAATGTTTTTTTTCCTTTTGTTAGATCTCACAAAGAACCAGTCAAGTTTTTGCTAGATTTAGCTAGCTGCCACTACAGCGAAGAGGTACTACAGTGGTATCGGGCCAACTGGTGGATTTTGTCGAAAAGGACGTCAACCCACCCAACTGCCCTCAATTCCGCCCTATCGAAAAAATTTGAGCAATTGTTAATCAGAAGATGAAGAAGAATGGTATATAGGACGACTCGGGATGCAACAAAGATGAAGAGATTGTGCAACAAAATGGCCGCTGAGGACAGTGAATAGGGTGTCCAAACTTAGATGAGTGGTTCTCGACGAAAAGTACGAAATTTCATCAAAACAACATCGGAATATTTTTTTTTTATTCTTCCTAAAAAGTGCAGTAAAAACCCTACAATTTGAGCACAACACATTTTTATTTAAAAAAATAAATACATTTTTATTTCGTTAACATAGCTCCGAGATAGACCCGTTTTAACGCGTCCAGATTTGAAGTGATTCATGCTTTATAATCATCAAACAAACTCGGAACTGGAACCATAAAAATGCATTTAAAAATGGTATGATTAAGCTTAAACATTGCCATACCTCAAATTATTGAACTGCATTGAAGTTGTAAACTGCATTTGATCTAAGTATAGAGACTCTCTGAGTTCACATGCCTTCACAGAGGAAGGAACATAACTGATACAATATTGTATATCATTATTACAAGAAGAAACATTCAAATTTATGTCTCCTCCATGTCTGGGGTCCAATCGACTGGTCAGCTGGCACAGTTCTTTGGAATAAAAAAATGAAAAAAATATGGCAACTTAAGAAGCAAATCGAGATCCGGAGTGAGATGTAAATGAATGAATGAATGAATTTGTCGAACGGATGGAGGATAGATGGTTGACCGAATGGTTGGTCCAATAGCTGGATGGATGGATGAATGAATGAGACAGGGCGACGCTAAACGGGCAGGTCGTTATTATAGAGACATACCCGTACCCATGCTTGCAGTCAGTCGTCAGTCAGTCAGTTGGTGGCAAAGCAAAAGTGAAAAAAAGAGCGATCCGTACCAACTTAATTATGGTAAATAGTGCTTAATTTATTCACGCAGGCGCTGATTGCTTATTATACGGCGTGTAATCTTTAAATTTGTGTATAATTTAAATTTGAATAAAGAGATTTATTCTCGTTCGGCTGCACTCTCGGTGGCTTTTGCTGACTGTCTGGCTGGCATGTTGGCTTGCTGACTGGCGCAGGATCGTGAAGCTCAAACGACGAAATCCCTGCATCGTAAGGAGAGAGAATGGAAATCGTATGAATGAACTGCGAGTGAGCGTAGTAAATGGGGGAAGGAGTAAAACTCACAACAACTGCCGCCAATCGGAAGCAAACAGTTGTGGAAAGTGACCTTAAGTGGATAACGTTCCGTTATGAGGGGTTGAATGGTCCGGGCATATGAATATTCAATAGTTTGTTGATACTCTTGAACTTGAACTTTCATAAATTATTTGAATTTGCGATTCTTTCGGCGATAATTGAATGTTTATCACTCTTTACGTAATGCAACCTGCTTACAGTGTGTAAATTTCTTATGTTTTTGATGTGTCCAGTTCTCCTTTGATCCATTTTTGTTAAACCGTTTTTTATCGCTTTCATTATGATATTAATAAGCGAATATTCCACTTTTACCCATTCTTATCCCGTGGTTCCATTCTTGAATCCCGTCCTTTCCCATGGATCGAAAAAAACCCAAATCAAGAGAACCAGAGCCACACGCTCGGCCATATTGAACCATAAATGTTTGAAAAATAACCATAATCGAAGTTTTGTGGCTCAAGTCATTTTATGAGTTTTCAGTGAAAACTCATAAAATGAGATTTCACGGAGAACTTCTATTATGGTTATTTTTCAACCTTTTGCAAAACCGGAAAATGGTTGTAAATAACCGTTTTCGTAAGGAAAAACAGCAGGGCTCGGTTTTTAAAGATACAAATGAATGTTTTCGAATTTAATACAAAAAATCAATGCAATAAGCCGATATGGTATTTCAATAGGCGGAAATGATTTATTGTTTTTCCTTTATATAGTAATGTTTCGATAGGAAATTTCAATGAATAAATCAGTTTGAACCGGTGGCCAAGTTCGAACCTGTAAGAAATTAAATCAACTAAAGTGAAAGGGAACACCAATTCGTGTTATTCTGATCGTAGTTCGTAACCTACCTTTCTAGGGTCCGAGAGGCTCTGTTGGGAACATTAATTGCATCAAGTGCATTGGTTGTTACGTCCACATCAGGGCTCAGATCTGTTAAAAAATCTTCTTTATGAATTATGGAATACTCTTCCGGGTAAACTGCTGTTAGAAAGCGATTTTTCATTTGGTGCTAATTGTGAGAACTAACTGGACATTAAGTAGCTTTCTTGCGAAGTCTCGGTATGTACATAAAACTGCATCTGATATTTTAGAACATTCTAAACTATCATCTGAAAAATAAAACAAAAATATTACGTTTGAAAATTAGACAAAATTACTACTTTACCAGCTGTCCGGAAAGTTATTGAAATCAGCAAGTAGCACGTATTTCTCATTACGGACATAGTTTTAGAGGGACATCTAATCGTACATGAGTTCACTTCATCCCGGAGGATTTCCTTCTTCCTGAATTTGTTGCGGTCAAAATATTCCACTGCTGGAAAAGATTCCGCAGGAAGCAGCTTCCGCCAGAAGGTCCGGCTGCATATTATTTTCCATCCAATCATCTGAAGGTTCGCCTTGGGGTTCTCTGCAACGACACTGACAATATGAATCGAAAATTTTACAAAAAAAATCAGCGCACAAATGCAATTTACCTGCTCTCGGCCAATGGTTTCAAACTTTTTGAGTACAACCTCAGTATCCTGCAAATTAACGATACTTTTTAATTCTAAAAACGCTAGTATCCGAACTGGAACAATTGATTTGCTCCCGAAAATTAATGCCCAAATCGAAGCGAATCGAATTGGAAAAAAACAATGGCGGGCGGCTCATCAAATGTTTTCGCTCGAATTTTCAACCATTATTTTGGTTTTCCATCATTATTCAGAAAACGGTTGAAATTTAACAGTTCATTATGACTGAAAAATAACAATAATCAAAGTTTTTAGAAGAAACTCATAAAACGGTTGAAAAAAACTCGAAAATGGTTATAAAAAAATGAGCGTGCAGAGCATAACCCGACTCGTATGTGCCGGAAATCCATCGGAACGTGCTCTGGCGAATGGGTCACAAATGGCAAGAATAACTCCGTACGTGACCCAACATAAGCGTCGGGGACTTTATACTGGTAAAGATTAAATCCTTCGGTTCATTCGGTTGCTTTTTCCATATTCTTGTTTTCCCATTTGCAGCCGAACTGTCAAACGCGACCATTTATTGGTGGACCAAAGACGAACGACGATTCCCCTGGCTGGGACCTACTCTGGAAGGTAGGTCTGATCTAAATGCGTAAGTTTCCATAGCGAACAGGCCAATTGTTGTCGGAGCCAAGCGCTTCCTGTTCCTGGTCTCAATTCATCGTGTTTTCTCGGTTGACGAATATTTGTGCCTTCCGTTGATGAATGGGAAGAAATTTACTTTCGCACGCCTATTTTAGTTGGCTGGATGCAAACCGAGAAAATTAAGTAACACCTGATTTTCAAATCATTAAGCTTAGACGCAAATGACTTCTTACGAAATAATTTTGGTATAATTTGTATCAATAGTGTATTAATGTAAAGCTTAGTTCTTTCAGAAATGGGACACTTTCTTTCGACGATAGCTCATTTACGATAAATTGTACAAACAAAACTTTGACAGCATTTTGTTGCATATGAAAATTACCAACCGACCAAATTTTTTCAAAATTTTGAAATCACACGTTTTTGAGATATTTACGATGAAAGAGAATATGAAAATAATTATTTTGTACAGTTTCCTTTAAAAACCATCATTATCAATTTGATAGTTGACAAAATCGATTGATTAATCCTCATCCGCATCAGATTTCATTACCCTAATAAGCACTAGGAGTGTCAATTTGACACTATAAGCTCAAATCGTTATAACTTTTGACGTGTTCAACCAAAATTTATATCAATAGAAACTTTGTAACGTCAGTAAAATATGTTTAGAACATTATATCTAGCTAAAGCTACTAGTTTTCTCGTTATTCAGCATGAAAGAAAAAAAAAATCCAAAAAAATATGCCTCAGGAAAACTGCTGTAATTCATATACTACACGTCCAAAAAAATATTTGCCTTATGCATATGAAAGCTGAAGAAATATTTTTTTTAATTTTTTTCAATGAAAGCGTCACAAAAAATTCAAAAAAGTGGTCTGAAAAACCTACTTTTCATTCGATAGCTAGTAAAAACTGTTCGAGCGACGGTAGAGTTTTTAAGAAAAAAAAAACCCCAAAAATAATTATAATTCTTAATTTTTTTTTATTTTTAGATTATTGATGCAACAAAAATTGAATTTACTGGAATTTTTCAAAGTAGATTATTTTGCGCGATTTTTATACAAATTGAAATTTCATCTGTTTTTGTGGTCCACCGTCAGGTTGTGCCCGGATTTTCAGTGCTTTACTTTGTTTGGACCAATGAAAACTATATTCATTGGAATGCAAATTTAATCTACATTCTAGTGAGGTGCAACAACTCACGCTGTGAGATTTCACTAAAATATGAAAATTATAAACGGTTATAGGTTTTTCAGACCACTTTTTTTAAACTTTTTGTGACCCTTTCATTAAAAAAAATTTAAAAAAATATTTCTTGGCTCCATGATCTAGACATTAACGCAATCTCTTCTTTTGTTGCTCGTTTTTCTTTGTTTTAATGCATTAGCTTGAATTGAGAAATATTGAGAATTTTTTTTTTTCAACTTTCAACATTAACTTTGAGTAGGAGAGATGGGGGCATAATGGCCACTTTAAGGAAAACGCTTATTTAACCATAGAAAACAGCTGTAATATGTGAATAAAATCATTGTTTCGTGTTCAGACACTCAAATAGTCTATTGCCTAATTGGATGAAACTTGAAAAAGTACATAAAAACGTTTAAAAATGCATTTTGAAAATTTTTGCCGAAAGCTGAAAACCAGTCACTGTAGAGGCATAATGAGAAACCCCCCGAGGCAGTATGAGCACCATTAATGAAGACATAATGAGCGTTTTCTGCCGGGGAATCTAGCAGCGAATTCGACTCGATGAAGTCAACTGAGTAATAAAGCTACAGCTTATCTTGTATCGACTGACGATTTGGCCTATTGGTTAGATGTCGGAGAGGTAATCAGTAGGCTCGAGTTCGATTCCTGGAGGAGGTGATTTTTTTTTTCATTTATCATTCACGGTCATGATTGCACTAAACGGTGAGGCGTAGATTCATCAAACAAAGCAATAACAAAATAATCTAGGTCTGTTTGTAGAATTCAAAGAATTAACACATGCTCATACATTATGTTTCTGGTGTTTTGTTTGACGGATGATGCTTTGATGCTATTAGCCGTATAATGTAACAATAAAAAAATCAATCATGAATGGTATGTGCAAAAAAAATCTCTCGAACAGGAATTGAACTCGAGTCTACTGATTACCTCTCCGACACCTTACCAATAGGCCAAATCAACAGACGAAACAATCCAAGCTGTAGCTTTATTATTCAGTTGACTTCATCGAGTTGAATTGGCTGCTAGATTCCCCGGCAAAAAATGCTCATTATGCCTTCATTGATAGTGCTCTGTTCGCCTCTAGTGAACAAATTAAAGTAAAAAAGCGTTTTTAAATTGATTAAAGTGAAAATTCAAACATTTTATGATGGTGAAAATTGAGAAACAATGTGTAGATCATGTTGCAGTGCGTACATTTCAGATCAAGATGATTTAAAGGTCATAAAAGCTTATTTGGTGGAGCTTAAAAATTATAATATTTTCGTCACTTGAGAACCTAGCTGGTTATGATTTAATATTTCTGTAAAGATGAAAAGGATATTTCTTTTTTGGTGAAAAATTAGTACTGTAGGTACTACGAAACAAATCCTTATGAAAATTTGTTCAAGAAAATACGTATTTATGTAGAAAAAAGGAGTTATGCCCTCATCTCCCCTATTTAAAACTCATTTCTGTTTGGTAGTCCTACTTGCATGTTTTTCACGGTCATCCATAAAATGAATGTTTGGTGTGCTAGATTTTAATAACAATTCATTCAAATCGGTTCAAAATTTGAATTTTTGTTTTAGATTTCCATACTATAGCTTATTGATTTGAAGTTTCATCATTCATATTTGAATGATAAAAATTAAATGTGAAAAAAATCGTAAAAAAGAATCGTTACTGTGATTCATAACCTTAATTCTTATTTTGCAATCTAGTCTTGAATTCCTTGTAAACGTAAGCGAAAATAACACTGCTTTAGGGTTTCAAATGATTTTAGCATGAAACATCTGATCTGATTTTATAAAGTTTAAAAATGCTCAATGAATCAACTGTGAACAATCTTAAAAAAAAAGAAATTCAAATTTTAATAAGATTTTTATTCTTAAAGTGAAGTTTTATTAGAATGTTTTGTCCTGATTCTGAATTGATATTTTTCCTTCGATTTTTGAATACAAAAAAAAAACTAATGGGGAAACTTCCGCTGTCCAAATTTCATCATTAATGGATCATGCGGCATTTACACTTGTTGTACATTACGATTTAATTTTTTTTTGTGAAATATTGGTGCCTGAATGAAAAAAAGAAAGATTAGAAAGTTAGACCGCCAATTAAAGTCATACGTTTCTTAAGCGCCAATTGGAAAACTGAACACTCCGATGGAGAATTTGGCTAAAATTTTAACTTCTTACTTTAAAAACAATTCAACACTTGGAGGATTAAGGTATTTTATTTAACTTCTGAGAACAACCAAGATATTTGGAAAACCCATTAAACAAGGCAGCAATTTCTGAATATTAAAAAATGTTGCAAATCACATGGTGTCTTGCTCGTGATCGGACGCGTATTTCGATAGCTGCATTGTCATTAAATACAAAGTGAAATTGTGACAGTCGCTCTTACAGAAAACAGTTAAATCCGAGGTACCAGCTGATAAAACGCTTTCGATTGTGGGTGTATGAAAGTATTTAGTTTGTGAGGATAAATAAAGCCTTCCAGTTATGTGGAAAATGAAGAAAATTAAAAGTGGGGATAGCGTTTTTCTAAGCTGTGTGAGTAAAAGATGCTCCAGTAGCAATGGTGGGTCAGGAAATTGTGAAGAATTGTGCAGAAAAGAAGGAATCTGTATTTTTTTAGCATTGATTGAATATCTTGAGAATTTCAAAGAAAATTTTTCTGAGCAACATAGGTATGATGCTGGGGGAATTAAGGCAAAAGAAACCCGAAATACAGAAGCTTTGCCCGAAACTTTCGAGAAGATTCAAATTTCAGAGCTGGTTGCTGTGTTATGACAAAATTACCTACATGTCTGGTGCTTGGGAAATATCCAAAGCTGCAGATAGTTTTTTTTTCAAATGTGTGGCACTCTCACGGCCTACTATGACGTTGCGGAGAAAATTAAAATTAATTAGAAGAGCAATGTCCAATCGCTCAGAAAGAAGCATAGTGGGGTGAGGGTTTCCATGTACACGTGGATACGGCGTTAATGTTCGCTTTTCGGTTATCTATCGGATTGCGGGAATGGCGTTTCGCGCGGCGCGAAGGGTCCAATTGATAGAAGCAGTGTGAGAAGAAGAAGGCAGTGCCAATTTTAATAGCTCGTTTGGTGGGTGTGTGTGAATATCTGTTCAAATTTTTGCGTACCTGATGTATCCAGAGGCGAATTCAGGGGCTTAACATATGCTGAAGAAAAAATGTGGATCGGCTTGCCATTAAAATGTTGGCTTCAAGTCGGAGCTGTTGCCCAGTGCAGAGAAGTGAAGATATACGGAAAATGTTGGAATCAGCCTAAAACTTGGTGAGATTGTTCTTGTTTGGTTACATTATAAGATTTGATTTGGTTTTGATTATTCAAATAAGAACGTTCAATCAGGTGCCATCTGACCAGGTATATACACAGATGCCGGAATACCTGTAGTAAATGTATAACATTGAACATGTCATACATTTTGGATTGGTTGTGTATCTGCTTGAACTGTTCGCCCAAATATAAATTCTTACATTCAAATATTATACATTCACTTCATAACAGATCACACGAACCCATGGTGCCGGGTATGGAGTTTAAAGCTACAATAATTCATATGAATCATGATACTGATCAAGGTAGGTTACAGCTAAATGTAAGCTTAGTGTGTCTTGAGGTAAGTTTGGTATAAAGGTGAGATTATTTTGTTGTATAACTATTTCATTCATTGATTATATTATATAAGAACGTTCAATCAGTTGCCAGCTGGGCAGGTATCTACACGCATGCGGAATACCTGTCGAAGATTCTTAACATTGAGAATGTTATGAATTTTATACGGTTGCGAAACTGTTTGCTCGTTCTACAAATAAGACGTACACATACACGAAATTCATTCATTACATGACAGTTCACACGAAGCCATGGTGTCGGGTATGTGCTTATTTGTATTGAAGATTGGCCGAACTTATAATCTAAAGAATGCAATTTAGCGCATACGTTGGCGAAACTGCGGTGAATCCGTGCACCCATGGTGGATTATCTACATACATACATACATTAAAAAATGTTGCAAATCACATAATTCCGTACATATAAAGTTTAAGTATTTTTTAAATGTTTTCTTCTGTCTGAGCAAATAAAAAAGAAACTACAGGGTGAAGGTTGTAAATGTATGATGTACGTAGAAAAAATATTTCAAGTATTTAAGTCTTTTAACCGAATTCACCTCCCTATATGACATTTTCAAATTTGTCATTCCATTAAAATTCAAAACAAAACTACGAAATTAGAAGCTCGGAATCGAAAGCAAATACAAAATTTCATGTAAACTTAGGCATATGAGAGAAATTAGCAACAATTAAGAAAAAAGTGCCCCTACATTTTATTAATAGCATATCTAAAGTCAACACTCTACACAGCAAAAATAATTCGTGTAATTTTAGATCGGAACGGTGCACGAAAACGGAACGGATTATTGTCGTGTAAAAATACACTGCGATGTAAAATTTTGGAATTTATTCTGGATATTTGCATTTTTTGGTAAATAATCAGTTTTCAAAAATTAAAAGCCTTTTTGAAAAAAAAAGATGCAAAGATTATTTTTATAAGACATTTATTTTCAAACCAAGCACTTACAGTTAAAAATTTTCACACATAATGGGCAGCGCCGGAAGTTGCAGCGAACGGAGGAAGATTTCAACCCTGGTCAGTGTCACCAGTCGGATTTCTTTTGGGAGGATTTCTGTTCCGGTCAATCCGGATCCACGTCACTGTAAAAAAAAGAAAGAAAAACTGTTCATTTCGAAATATTTAGGTTTTATTCTGTATTTCACTTCATTTACCTTCATCCGTTCGGAATTCTGTAGCTTTCTCGGGCTTTTTTGATTCATATACCGCTTTCAGCAAACAGCAAATCTTGCTCGTACGGTGCCTGTATGGAGCATTGAAGTTGGAACCTCTGCGATCTTACGATATGGGCTTTCACTTTTTACTTTTACTATCATCATCTCGAGTAAAAACACATAAACTTAAGCCGTGAATGAAAGGTAAACAATGAGTCATAATTTACATCGTTTATGATGTAAAATTATCTCACAAAGTTGCTTTCTACATCATGCAGTGTAAATTTATAGCATAAAATTTAATTTTACACTTTTTATTTTGAAGCAATGAAAAATATACCAAAAATATTTTGAAATTACATCTTTTTCAATTACACTAGGGAAGAAATAGATGCTATACGTTTTAGATTGCGTATACTTTTAGAAATTTTTTGCTGTGTAAGTAACTAACCAAAAGTTATTTATTATGATTCGGTCCAAGGAATTGCAAGCTACAGCTGCCTGAGTCTGGACCGACTTTTTTCAATGTTGAGGCTTTTAATGAAAAATAAACATTTCTGTAGAATGAACACTTCCACGGTGTGGATTTTTTTTTTGAAAATTTTATATAAGACTGGTGACAGGCTTTATCTATGATTTTTTTTTGCTATACATTTAAAACAAATTACACAACATTTAAAATTAAAACAGACTATATTTGTTACTATATGAATATTCTTCTTAAGTAGGTACTATGACATTAAAAGTTTTCGTATCAAATCGTAACTTTAGAAAATTGGTCCTTAACTTCAAAGGTGATGTAAATTTGCTTCAATCAATGGCTGGTAAACGGTGGATAATGTGCAACTCGAGACCCCATAGTGGTCATATCACCTCTTATTCACAACTCCTATCTCTACCTCCCCGCGGTGCCGGCTGGGGTGCGAGTAACCTAAGCGGAGATCGGGTACCCAACCCCGGTGGATGCTTTGGTCGCATGCAGACTGAGAAGGTGGCCGCACGCGTCTGTTCTCCAGGTCAAGGGCGGCTCAAACAGCGTCTGTCTTGTAGCAAGCGGCTGAATTTATGAAATGCGGCTCCCGCCAGCTAAGTCCAAGATGGCAGCCCCATCGCGGGATAGGGACTTTAGGCTAACAACCTACTGCTCCCGATTCATAACTTGTTACGGAATCCGAAAGAAATGACCGATCTGGTTAATCATGAAAACATCTGGGCGGCTCTAAGGCGACGAGGGGTCCCAGAGAAACTAGTCCATCTCATCGAAGCACAATACGAGGCATTTTCGTGCAAGGTCTTGCACGATGGTGTCTTGTCCGAACCAATCCCGATAACTGCTGGAGTGAGACAAGGATGTATCTTATCACCGCTACTTTTCCTCATCGTAATGGATGAGATTCTGACTGGATCGATCGACTGTGCACCGAACCGAGGATTGCCGTGGAATCCTTTAACAATGGAGCAACTGAACGACCTTGACCTGGCTGACGATATTGTTTTGCTCGCCCAAACACAACCAGACATGCAGAGCAAACTCGACGATCTCACCGAAAGTTCCAAGGCTGCAGGTCTCAAAGTCAATGTCGGAAAGACTAAGTCGATGGAGATCAACACAGGAAATCCCTCCAGTTTCATGGTAGCTGGGCAACAAGTTGAGAAAGTGGAGTGCTTCCAGTATCTTGGTAGCCAGATAACGCCTGATGGTGGTACCAGGAAAGACATCGAAACCCGGATCAGAAAGGCCCGATTTGCGTTTGCGAGTCTCCGAAACATCTGGCGGTCACGCCAGATCTCTCTACGAACAAAAATCCGAATCTTCAACTCAAACGTCAAATCCGTATTGCTGTACGGGTGCGAAACTTGGTGCACATATGCGGTGACGACGCGAAAATTGCAAGTATTTGTAAACCGCTGCCTGCGGAACATCATCCGCGCTTGGTGGCCTGGCAACTGGAACTCGAATGAGGAACTACATCGCCGGTGTCATCAAAGGTCTCTAGAAATCGAGATTCGGGAACGTAAGTGGAGATGGATTGGGCACACGCTGCGAAAAGATGAAAACGAGATATGCAGAGAGGTGCTTGACTGGAATCCAGAAGGTCATCGAAGAAGAGGCAGGCCCAGAAACTCGTGGCGGCGAAGCCTAGCCGCTGAAATCCGAACTGTCGACGAGAATCTTGACTGGGACCAGGTGAAGACGCTGGCTCCGGATCGTCAACAGTGGAGGTCTTTTACCACGGCCCTATGCACCGGAGGATCGGCGCGGGATCATTAAAAAAAAAATGGTTAAAATCTTTAAATTTGTTTAAAGTTAGGAAGATTACATTTCTTGATTTGGGCAAAAAATAAGCTTATTTTAGGAAAGCCTTTCTTAAAAAAACTTATTCTATACTCAAATCAAACAAGTCCAATTCCTTCCAAACTATTAAGCAAATTCAAAGATTTTAACCTTTGATGAAAACAATCAAATTAAAAAAAAAGTTATAGATCAAAATCATCAGACTTTCGGATCAAATTTGTTTGATGCAACCTTGAAGCGAATTAATGATTTTAGTATGAAATTTGACTTTTAAAAAAACTGCATCATTATTAAATTGCGGACCAAATATGAGATATCTCATTTTTTCGCTTGACACTAATATGCTCCTTTCAAAAGCATAACTTAAACGTTATGAATCTACACTGTAAATTTTTTCCTCGATTTCCAGCAAAAAAAAAATTGCTGGAAACGTTCAGCAATCCAAATTTTTGCTGGAAACCAGCAATTAATTTTCGAATTACTGGATTTTTCAGCATTCGGTTGTGTTTTTGTCATTTTTGCTGAATAATCAGCAATCGGTTTACAAATTGCTGGACTTTCCAGCAATTGATCCAGTTTGCTGGAAAATCAGCAATCGAGTTGTCAATTTGGAGTTTGTTTTTGTTTCGTACGCTGAAGCAAGGTGAGGTTCTATTTTACGAATTTTGGTTAAATTGATATAATTATTTTATTTTTCTCTATATTCTAGCAATTCAAGGGTGAGTTTTTCATGGATAGATAGATATTCTCTACAATATTCTAATCAAAGCTATTTTTACAGGTGGCGGATGATCAACACTTTGGCACAAAGCTGCCAGCCTAGAGCCGGTGTTATAGAATATTGAAAAAAAAAAATATCGGTTTCTGAAAATAAATTTATCCCTTCATTGAAAAAAGGGAGAAAATAATTGGTTTTTTGTATATGAACAGCCAAATAAAAATTTGATTATAAATAAAATATAAATTTGATACTAAATACAGCCGGTTGTGTTGAAAGAAATAGCTGGTTTCCAGCAATTTGGGTTGCTGATTTTCCAGCAATTTGAATTGCTGGAAACCAGCATTAACGTTTGCAGTTTTTTCCAGCAATTTAAATTGCTGGAAATTTTGCTGGAAAGTCAGCGGGACAAAAACCAGCAAAAAATTGCTGGTTTCCAGCAAAAAAAAATTAGCTGTGTAATAATGAACCTTCATTCTACAAAATTTAACACAACAATTTCCGTTTCTCAAATAGAAGAGATAAGGACATAATGGCCACCTTAAAGAAGAAGCTTATTTAACCATAGAAAATAGCAATAATATGTGATTAACATCATTGCTTTGTATTCAGACACTAGAGTGTCTATTTCCTAATTGGCTGATACTTGGAAAAGTAGATAAAAACGTTTCAAAATGCATTTTATTTTTTTTTGCCGGAATCTGATAATCAGTCACTGTAGGGGCATAATGAGAACCACCACGGGGGCAGCACAAGCAACATTAATCGGGGTACGATGAGCGTTTTCTGCCGTTGAATCTAGCAGCGAATTTCACTCGATGAAGTCAACTGGATAATAGAGCTACAGCTTGACTTGTTTCATCTGACGATTTGGCCTATTGGTAAGGTGTCGGAAAGGTAATCGTAGACTCGAGTTTGATTCCGGGTCAAGGTGATTTTTTTTCCATTTATTATTCATGAACGATGCATTTTGCACTAAACGGTGAGGCGTAGGTTCGTCAAACAAAGCAATAACAATACAATCTAGGTCTTTTTGTGGAATTCAAAGAATTAACACATGCTCATACATTATGTTTCTGGTGTTTTGGACTTGGTAGGCTGTGGCCGAACGTGACGGTTGAGTTTTTATCTGGCAGGAAATTTTATAATCTTGAAATAGAGAGAATTGAATTAAATGAAAAATATTTTAACTGAAGAAGCAAGTGAACAAGTGGAAATCAAATGCCGAATTTTAAATGTTTTAAAATATAAAAAATTGTTGTTCTTCGGTCGACGTTAAGGAAGAGGAAGGACTAGCTCTACGCCATCCGGAAAGACAAGGAATTATCTTCCTCAATATCAGTATCTATTTTGCGATGGGATCTCCGATTTCAATTAAGATAAGTATTTTGTATCGTTATTGTATACTTTTATGTTTTTTTTTAAATTTGATCCATGATATTCAATACCAGCAAAGCAAATTTTCAGCATTTTTTTTAATTTTTCTAAGATTTTGCCTGCTAGATGTTTTAATTCCGCCTATATTAGGGCGTTTGTATTATGAAGTAACAGCAACAAAGTATCAATTTTTTTTATCAAACGAAATCAAATTACATATTGACTATCTCACCATTTAATAAAAATGTATATGTTTACGCGATCTAGCAACAACTATTCTATATTTCCTACACACACTATTATTTTAAATTTAGAGAGGAACAGAAAAGCTGTCCTCAGGGTTCAGATTCAGCTTAAAAACTTAAAAATGCGCTCTTTGTCCAATTTAGTTTAGTATTGATAATGTTTGTTGGGGTTTTTCAAGCGTTTCTCAGATAAGAGGTGAATTTACTAGCCAAGAGATTTCAAATTAATCTGTTTTATTTGACTTCAGAAAATGAACCCTGCTGTAAGTTTGACTATAGATAAATTTCTAATGGTTCGGAGCTATTTCAGGTGTAGATACGTGATAGTTTTTATAATCTAAGACCTTGGCTGAGTTTTTTTCGTAAATTGATATTTCAATCATGAATTGCACTATGATATCTGTTTTCGTGTTATTTCACTGATATTTGCCTTGTTCTAGGCTATTCCAGATGGATGCTTGCTAGAAACTTATAATTTTTACCATTATTAGTAGGAGTACTCATTCTGTCCAGCTATTGTTGTTGTAATAATAAAATAATTAACGAGATTTCAAATTATATTAAAACCCATAAACGTTCTTTAAAATTTCATTATTTTCTAAAAATTCTATCAAGCTGATTCATTTTTATGATGTCAGATTATCGGTATAGATTATCATTTATTGTTTGTTTGTTTTATTATAGAGGCTTGCTGGGTAGATTCGCCTCTGTGTAGATTATCATTTAGAATATTTTGAAAATTTCATTGTTATTGTTTTTGCAAATTTTCAAAGCTTCAATGTTTTTTGTTTTTATTTCTGTTTTGATATTTTTTTTTTCAGAACTTCAGTTTTTCTTTTCGCTAGCCTCACCATGGTTCAGATATAATAAGATATGCTTTAAACCAAATATAAATTTTCTTCGATTATGTTAAATCAGATAAAAAAGTTATCAGCCTTCGAAAAGTTTAAAATATTTTCCAGTATCCAATATTAAAAATATATTATTATAATAAGGAATAAAAGGAACATAGAAGGGTAGGATTAAAAATATACATATAACCACACTAGTCAAAAGTGTCTCCTGATCAAATCCTTTTACCCCCATTCCCAATAAAAATTTATTTGCTAGGATGCAGAGGTAACCTCGGTCCTAAAGCATGAGTTATGAATCTTTCAATCCCCTTTCTCTCATTTCCTTCTATCAATTGACTACTAGGACGTGGCCGGCGCCGTTATTGATGTTCAAAGAGAGAGCATCATTTTTGGACATTGTGAATGTACTGTCAATCCCAGACACCATTCTTTTGACCTCTGATCAAAACTGATGGCCTCGGTCAATCACGGAGTAGCAACCATTGGCGATGTGGAACCTGTTCTACTGAGCCACGCCTGCGATCATGGAGTTCGAAGTGCTTAGAGTGAAAAAACATCATGACCCAAATAAAACAATCGTCCCTCGATAATTTAAAAACAAGAATAATCATATACGAAGGAATACCTTGGCAAAATAAGTGAAAAAGCATTTCGGGTTCAATGATTAATGGTGGATGTGAGTAGTCAATCAAGCTAAGCTAAGCTAATTCAAAGAATTAACACATGCTCATACATTATGTTTCTGGTGTTTTGTTTGACGGATGATGCTACTAGCCGTATAATGTAACAATAAAAAAATCAATCATGAATGGTATGTGAAAAAAAATCCCTTCGAACAGGAATCGAACTCGAGTCTATTGATTATCTCTCCAACACCTTACCAATAGGCTAAATCGACAGATGAATCAAGTCAAGCTGTAGCTCTATTATTCAGTTGACTTCATCGAATGAAATTCGCTGCTAGATTGAACGGCAGAAAACGCTCATTATGCCTTCATTGATAGTGCTTTATTCGCCCCAGGTAAACAAATTTAAGTAAAAATTGTTTTAAAGTTTTAAAATTGATTAAAATGAAAATTCAAACATTTTATGATGGTGAAAATTGAGAAACAATGCGTAAATCATGTTCCAGTGCATACATTTCAGATTAAGATGATTTAAAGGTCATAAAAGTTTATTTGGTGGTGCTCAAAAATTATAATATGTTGGTCACTTGAGAACCCAGCTGGTATTTATTTAATATTCCTGTAAAGATGAAAAAGATATTTCTTTTTTGGTGAAAAAATAATACTATAGTTACTACGAAACAAATCCTCATGAAAATCTGTTTAAGAAAATACGTACTTTTGTAGAAAAAAAAGAGTGCTTATTATGCCCTAGGTGCTCGTTATGCCCTTATCTCCCCTACTTTCATCTACAAAAATATCATCGAAAAAAGCAGAAAAAATCATCAAACCTCTCAATGAGCCCCTCCATCCAGTACCAGATCCTCCAACATTGAATTCTTAGGCTTTTCGAGAGGCTCAAAGTTGCGTGTTGCTTTTTTATGAATGGAAGCGTACTTCTTGTCAGATATCCACGCACCCCTTCAAATCCCCCTTTCAAGTTCCTTTCCAGATCATTCCAAAAGTCCGCAGCAGTAAGCAAGTCATGTCGTTCAAGATCAAAATCTTTCTTCGCTCAGCTCAACTCAATGCGCTTAAGTCGTAGGAACACAATGAATGGTACGCGTTCACCACTTTCAACAAATTTTATGTTCTTTTTGAAGATCCACCTCCACCGCCTCGTTCACTTCCTCGCTGTCGTCTCAAGAAAGGTAAAAAAAAAAAAACCCCCAGGAATCCACGTAGAATCCGGGCTGCATATCGCAAGATTTATCACCAACAGCCCCCGAACTTCTTCGAGTCACCCAGTTGGTTGATCTTGTGAGGAAATATGTCTCCTCGATGGGGGAGGAACGAGGAAAGGCAGCGATGCTTTTGAAGCTCTTCGCGGCATAAAAATTATTGCTCATTGTGTTTATGTGATATTTTGTCAATGTGCGTCCCACACTTCCATTTCAATGCTGTCTTCTTTTTTTTTGTTCTGGCCTTTCACAATCCGGGTCCGAATTCTGATGAAGCTATGTGTAAACTGGTAGTTCATTCTTGAAGCTTCAGAAAGACAAAGTTCCAAGCAGCTCTCAATAAGATGATTACAAAAATTTATAAAAGTATTCATCTGAATATGTTGATGGACTAATAAATGTTGAAAATAAAATTTTTCATTGTTTCACTTTAAATCTCGTAATAACATTTTTTAAGAAACTGACAGTTTCTTAACTTGTGACGAATCCGTGAATTAGAACATTTTTTTAGTGGGTTTTTTTTACTAAAAAAAAGGTTCTAATTCACGGATTCGTCACAAGTTAAGAAACTGTGAATTAGAACTGTTTAATAACAAAAAAAAATTTCACATCTTCCGAAATAATCCCACGGATCCACTCGGATTATTCATTGCTCTTTTTGTTTTTTTTGGTAAACGGTCGTGTTTACCGTGTCACTCGGAGAGACAATACCAGCTAAAATATTTAATTAACAAATATGTACAAAATTTTGCGCCACAGCGACGAACTTGCAGCAAACTGCTGCCATTTTTTCTCAAAGCAAAAATATGAAGTCATCAGCGTCGTCATAAAACTCCACCAAACTCAGCATTCTTCTTTCACAGTAAGGAAAACGAAAAGCTCCACCATCTACCTACAATTGCTTGGCTCAAATATTGATACACGCCACAAGCGATTGAGACTAATACATTTTTTTTTCTCAGCTCAACCCATTCTGAATTTCAGCAGTCACCAGCCGTTTTTTCGTTGTTCATTTTATTCGAAAAGACAGAAAAATCCGTTCTATTGTACCTACCAGAGATTCTTCGTTTAAAGTCACGGGTTTACTTTAATCAGAAAGTTCAATATTGACTACCTACCTCACCCGAAGACAACGACGCATCCTCAATGTCGATTGAGGTCGGTCGATGACGTATTATTGAATGTATGAATGCAGTAATTTTGTTAAGGATTTTCGATTAAATGATATAAATATGATGCATTGCTAAGCTTTTCGAGGTAGGTAATCAATTTTTTTTTGTTTCGATTAGAAATAATCATTTTAACATCTTCGTGTTATTTTCAACTTATACCAACGATGCAGTTGGCGGACAGTTATTGAAAATTTAACAATACTTTTCGATTGTTTTACTCTTGGGCTCCAACTCGGGGCCGTTCAGTTACCTCGTAGACAGTAATATGAGATTTTTGACCCCTCCCCCTCTCCGACGACTAGCGTGGATATTTGGTAAACCTCTCCAGATGTTCACGAGGAAGTATTCAAAAATTTTGTCTGAATCGATTACACTAGTTTACAGCATTTTTGAACTTAGTAAAATGAAGGTCATTTTTAATGTAAAATCGGGCGCTGAATCCGAAAATGAAATTCAAAAAAAAATCTCAGTTGAACCGTTTTTGAGTTATGCTTCAAATATGAAATTTATGAAAAATAAAAAAAAATTCTTGATTAAAATTTCTCAGACGGCATAACAGTAGTTTGAAATCCCTCTTTTGCATATTGAAGATGAATAAATTTTCTATCGATCATCTCAACACTATTTTTGCGTATGATCAACAGTATTGTTGATATTAGTGACTTTATGATAGAAAAAATATAAAAAACGCATTTTTTTAAGAAAGTTTTGTTTCAGCGAAAGTTTTAGACTCGTTGGTTACATTTAAAAAATCTGATTTTCTTCTGCGCTAAAATGTCAATTTAAAACAAAAATTTCAAGTTGGTATTTATCAAAATCGTTTGAAAATTTAAGAAGATATGGCTACTATACCATAACAGTATTTTTTGTAGTTTTTAATAATTTAACGAACCGCAGTACACTTATCATAGTATAGGAAGAATGAAAAATGATAAATCTCACTCGCTCCAAGTCAAAATTATTTATTATCTTACCAAAAGGTCACATGCCAAATTTCAGGAAGATCTGACCATAGAGAAGGGTTGCTTGAGTCTCAAACGTGAATAAAATTTTAAGTTATTTTGTCCAGGAGGAGCGAAAATTACTGATTTTTCATCAATAACTTTTTTCATCACAAGCCAATTGTTTTTAATGGTTGATTTTCTTAAAGCCTAAGTTCAGACAAATATTTCACCCGAAGACTGTAACTCGATTGGGTTTGAAACAGGAAAGTTATTGTGGTTCCAAGATTGTATTTTGGTCGAAAACTCACGTATAAAACGCAATGCGTAAAAAGTACTCATTGAGTGTTGGACAAAATTTGCGGCCTTTGAATTGCAATAACTTTTTTACTTCAAGTCCAATCGTGTTGCAGTCTTCGGGTGAAATATTTGTCTCAACTTAAGCTTCAAGCGCAGAAGAAAATCAAATTTTTTAAATGTTGCCAACGAGTCTAAAACTTTCACTGAAACAAAATTTTCTCTAAAAAATGCGTTTTTTATAATTTTTTCTATCATAAAGTCACTAATATCAACCATACTGTTGATCATACGCAAAAATAGTGTTGAGATGATCGATAGAAAATTTATTCACCTTCAATATGCAAAAGAGGGATTTCAAATTATTGTTATACCGTCCCAGATATTTTCATCTAAGTACAAGAACTTTTTTTTTCCAAAATTTCATATTTGGAGCATAACTCAAAAACGGTTCTACTGAGATTTTTTGAATTTCATTTTCGGATTCAACGCCCGATTTTACATTAAAAATATTAGTCAGTCAATCAAATTCACGGTTTTTTTTTTAAATTTTATAAGCTAGTGTTATTATAGTAATAAAACATTTCTTCTTTAATTTTTGTTGTCACTTGAATGAAAAAAAAAAATTCAAGAATTTTGAGGCCAACACTTTTAGAAAATTTTCTATTAAACAAATCCCAAGTAACCAAAAGTCTCATATCTACTTAAACTCGTGCCCCCAAAGTTCGAATTTCGCTGAACAAAGGTTCCAAAGGGAATTGGTACCGAATTTTCTCGAATGTGAGCTTGAAAGTTAGAAAAGGTTCCTCAAATAGCCTTTTATGGACTTGAAGTTCCAAAAAGTTCCTCAAATAGCTTTTTTTGTGACATATCAATCATATCCACACAGTATAAAAGTTACGAATTAGGTCTCAAAAAGCCTTTTGTGGACTTCAAGTTTTAAGAAGTTCCTCAAATTGCCTTTTATCAGTGTTCGGCACAGAAGCGCTAATCCGCTATTCGCTAGTTAGTCCGCTAACTTTTTGTTAGCGGTTTAATTTTGCCGCTAAGTTTGGATTGATTTAGCTAATTGAAATGTACCGCTATTTTTTGGTTCCGCTAATTGAAGATCGCTAACTCCCAGATATTTGTATCAATCTCTCGAATTCTTAGTGATAGAATAAACTTTTTATCATTAATCAAGTCAAAGTGACATTGTGCATCATTCTGATTGCTTAATTGGATTCAATGAAGGAATGCGTACTAGAGTTAAAGAAAAGATGTATTAAGTGTCATTTTTCTCTCTTTAAGCACTTATTTAGCAACTTTTACAGAAGAAGATAACACCTTGGTGTTAAGCAATATAAAACTATTTTCAACATCTCTTCATCAGCATTTGTTTTCAAGTGGTTGAGCTATGTAATTTTCACTATACAGTTTTCTAGAGATTTTACAGATCAGTTCATATATAATAAGATAAAATCACTATTGCAGCCTTCGTTTTAAGTTCAAATAGAAATTGTTTAGACATTGCTCCGGCAAATTTGAAAAAAAGGAAAAAGGGTAAAATAATGCAAACAAAAATGAATTGCACAAAAGATTATTTGCAACAAAATTGCATACTATCTACTTTGCACAAAACCAATAAATTGAGTAAACTTTTAAATAAAATTTAAATTAAAAAAGAGAGATGTAGCTCTCATTTTCCACATTCTGTTCTTTTGCTCTTTCTTTAATTGTTCGAAAATCGTTTGTTTTAATTTATAGAACACAGAGACTCGTTAAAACTTCTTTCTTTGACAGTTCTGGTTTTGCTCATATAATTTTATGAAGATACGATCAATTTATCTAATTTTAAATTAAATACTTGAAACTTCATTAATTCCCTCTCGAGGAGTTGGAAAAATCGAAAGGGGGAAGTGCGTGACTAAAGAAAAATTCAATATTTGTTCCAGCCTTAATGTTGGTAAACAGTTAGCGATTAGCGATTAGCGCTTTAAGCTCAAAGCGATAACTTTTTTGGCACATTTAGCGTATTTAATTAGCGATCGCTAACTGTGTATGAGTTAGCGGTTTAATTAGCGGCGCTAATTTTTCAGTTAGCGATGCCGAACACTGCCTTTTATGGACTTGAAGTTCCAAAAAGTTTCTCAAATAGCCTTGTTGGAACGTGTCCGCCATTTTATGAATTTGAAATGTGAACGAACACCACAAAAGGGCATATAATAAACAAATCATTTTTTACAGCTTGTTGAAATGTATAATTTATTTTGAAACTTCAACTCAGAACAACTTTAAAGCTAACTCGCAAATGATTTTTTTTGAAAAGAGTAAATATTTTGAATTTATAAAATTTCGTCCAACTGTATTTACTTACCACGAATTTATCACACATAGAAAGTCAGTAGAAGCAATTCATTAATTAAGCATCAAGGTAAACTCAAGAATTTGTTTAATTTTATGATTAACAGTTATAAACATGGAATTCAATTTTTTTAAAACGATATTATTCATGATGATTGATTTATATGCCATTTCGTAATAATCAACATGCGTCTTTGCTGCTGGCCGCTGACTGCCCTTGCGGGTATTCTAGGAAGCTTATAACCACTTCGTATTTTAGCTGCCGGCAAGGCAACATCTAGGCGTGGCGTCGTGGCAGCGTGTTTGGCTATCATCTCGGAGGATCGGGTTCAAATCTGATACCAGGACTATTTTTTTCCATAAGGTTGTTTGATTGTTTGAGAAAGCAAATCGAATAATTGTGTAGCAGAACTGGCGTGCGTGCCGACATGTATCGAACAAAATTAAAAACAAAGCAATTAAGTATGATCAACTGAGGGAGGGGATGGGAGGAATAAAGATGGATGCAGGGAAACCGGCAGCACCACATGGGCTTGGTGATGACCAAAATAAGAGAGGAGAAGAGAATTATTTTTTGTTTTTGCTGATTAAACGTTTACTTGTGGGCTGAATAGAAGGCCGTTCAAATCTGTAATGGAACTTCAAAATTTCAATAAGAACTTAAATTTTGGGCTGAATAAAAGGAACTTCAGCACATTAGTTATGCTGATTAAGCTGTGTTCGACCTTTTTAACGAGACTTTTGGTTGTTTGGGATGGCTCTTAATTATTCACGCGTTTCCTTAATATTTTGATATGTATTGGAGTTTTGGCTCGATTTAACACAAAAAATACTTGAAGTTTAATCGAAACTTTTGTTTGAATTTTTTTTTAATTATCTTTCTATCTTTTCAAATCAAGCAACCGAAATTCCATAAAACAGATACGAAAAAGCATACTCAGCTCCACCATTGATCTGAAGTTCGTTCTACGCAGTTAAAAATTTAGTTCCTTGTTAATACTTTCAAGTTCCATAACAATTTTAAATGACCTTCTATTCAGGGTTTCGCCTCTAAAAAATCGCAAAATGCGCAAAAAATCTCTCCCACCTTCCATCTGAATTGCCTTCTGCCTCACCCAATATCTAATGTCAATGTCAAGTATATGATGCCTCACCCCGGATCCCAAACTCGACAACTGACGGTTTGCCGAGATTTGCTCAATTTGCTCTGCTCGTTTGCATCGTTTGTTTCTTTGATGGAGCATCATACATACTTCTCGAAAAAAAAAAACATCCGGTGTAGGAATTGAACCCCATACTTCATGGTGACAATCGAACACGCTACCTTAGAGCCACGACTAGATGGAGTTCTAGATGAAACTTAAACTCGAAGTGGTAATAAGCTTTTTTTGCTAACCTCGTCCTTTGCGAGATACGACAGATAGTTGGGCGTGTCCAACGGCGCGAGGAAAAAGTCGGATACGACGTTCGCCAGTTGGAGAATCCAGGGATGATAAGGGTATACGTTGAACAGCTTGAATCCCGAGCCTCGGAATCGCCAACAGACGGAAAGCAGCTGCTCGCTTACGATATGCGGAAAGGCAGTTAAACGAGCTTGTAGACGAGACAAGAGAGCCTGGACGAACTCCCTGGCCGAAAAGGGAGAAAGAGCCGTCGCCAATGAAGATATTCGATTATCTGTGACATTTCTCGCCGCTGTAGTGGTGCAAGGACTAATGCAAAGACCGAGCAGGTCAGCTGTTGACAGAATGAGCATATCAGCTCAAGCGTTGGACTGAGGATTTTGAACAACTATTTCGAAAAGGAGACCTGACCGAGTGCGATAACTAGCGAGGCATAACGTTGATCTGTACAACCCTCTAAGTATTCTGCAAAGTTGTTCTGAACAGATGATCGTAGATGAACAGCAGAAAATCGACGCTACACTTCGACGGCAACAAGCTGGATACCGATCAGGACGAACATGTGTGGACCACATCACAACGCTGCGAATCACACTGGGAGAAATCAACGAATTCCAGGACTCTCTTCAGCTAAAGTTAGTTGATTTTGAAAAAGCCTTCGACCGACTGAACCACGAAAACATCTGGGCTGCTCTTTGACGACGAGGAGTTCCAGAGAAACTAGTCCATCTCTGTCCGATTCAATTCCGGTAACTGCTGAAGTGAGACAGGGATGTATCTTATCACCGCTACTCTTTCTCATCGTACCGGAAGAGATTCTGACTGGATCGATTGACTGTAGGTCAAACCGAGGATTGCCGTGGAATTGTTCGACAATGGAGCAACTGAACGACCTTGACCTGGCTGACGATATTGTTTTGCTCGCCCAAAGACAACAAGATATGCAGAGCAAACTCGAAGACCTTACCGAAAGCTCCAAGGCTGCAGGTCTTAAAATCAATGTCGGAAAGACCAAGTCGGTGGAAATCAACACAGAAAATTCTTCCAATTTCTTGGTAGCTGGGCAACAAGTAGAAAAAGTGGAGTGCTTCCAATATCTTGGAAGCCAGATATCGCCTGATAGTGGTAACAAAAAAGGCGTCTTACCCCGGGTCAGAAAAGCCCGATTTTCGTTTGTGAGTCTCCGGAACTTCGCGTTCGAACGAAAATCTTGAATCATCAACTAAAACTTCAAATCCGTATTGCTGTACGGGTGCGAAACTTGGTGCACATATGCAGTGACGACGCAAAAAATTGCAAGCATTTGTGAACCGCTGCCAGCGGAATATCATCCGCGCTTGGTTGCCTGGCAACTGGATCTCAAATGAGGAACTACATCGCCGGTGTCAACAAAGGGCGCTTGAAATTGAGATTTGGTAACTTAAGTGGAGATGGATTGGGCACACGCTGCGAAAAGATGAGAACGAGATTCGCAGAGAGGCGCTCGAATGGAATATAGAAGGACATCGAAGTAGAGGTACAGTATTTCTATACAGTAGTTTTTCGATTTTATCACGGTCAAAAAAATTTTTACCGTGAATATGGCGAAACCGTGAATTTGGTGAAACTAAAAATTAAAGTTGAAAAAAGTATTTTTATTGCCTTTAATCAATATTTTAATATGTTTTCAGTAGCGGAAACATTTTATGTCATTACATTTTGATCATAAGATGAAATTATAAAAGTTTGTTAAACACAAAGGATCGATTTCTGTTCAAATTATTGCTCTTCATAGCAATTTTAAGATTTTTTTCTTGCAATAAAACCATGTAGAATATCAATTTGATAGTCTACATCTAATTAAAGTGAATTATTTAGTTTTTATAGAAATTTAACAGTTGTTATCTCTCATATCAATTTTGAAAAAGAATTCAAAGAAAGCTACACCAATAAATTCTTCAGCAAATTTCAAATTTCAATATTTTTATTTTCACACCATTGATCAACTTAAAAGTTCACCTTTTTGAAAAATATTTTAAAATTTGCTCAACCTAGACTTTTAAAAGTACGTTCCTAGAAATTTGCTTTATGGGCAGATAATTCTTTCTTTTTCATATGTAGAAAAACAAAAATCTTAGTCCTTTTTCATATTGAAATGCAAAGCTAGCAGAATTTCATTTTGATCATCCAAAATTATCTATTTACAAAATACTAAAGGCTATCCAATCAGGATTGCACTCACCAACCTTGCAAATAAACAAATTAAAAAATAAAATCAAAGACACTTATTTTTTTCAAAAACGCTAAATTTACCCACATCTTGATATGATTCGTATTACCAAAAAAGTTTATTTTTGAGCGGCTAACCAAGCACGAATAACAACACTGGCATAAACGTGACGTTAAAATACTCATGTCGATTATAAGAAATAGTTTTAAAATCCAAATGACGATTTTAAACACTATACAGCTAAAGTAAGCAGTTCAATTGCATTTTAATATTTTTGAATACCTGTAAACTATAACATAAACCATAAAAAATATCATGAACAAAGACGCTCCACGCTTTTGAAAGAAAATTAAGGTCCTGGAAATGGTTTCTGGATGATTTCTAAAAAATCGCGATAAAATCGAAACAATAACCGTGATAAAATCGAGCGTGAATTTGGCGAGTATTGATAAAATCGAAGAGTGATAAAATCGAAAAACTACTGTATATACCATCTACTCTTTGAGAAGGTGATATTTTTCAATCAAGAAATAAGCATTTTTGAAATTATGTGAATTTTAAAGTATGTTTTGTTTTTTGTTGTGTTGTTGAAATACAAAATCAAAATTGATCTTTTTTTATTTAATGAGTCAACATTTTGTTAAGGGGTTCATTAAATCTCCTCACTAATAAAAGCACTTAATCACGAGGTGAGCCTTCAAGGGCGAGCTTCAAGAATCAAATTTATTACCCCTCGATGGTGAAGGAGCAGTACCCGTTCAAAATCTTGATCCCTGAACTAAAAATCCACACGAAACCTTTTTGTTTTTGGAGAATTTTCCCACTCATCTCGTTTTGTGTAACAACCAAGTTATTTTTTGTTGTTGGTTTTGCCCTAACTCCAGTTTTCAGATGTTTTCCGATTTGCGAAAAAAGTGATTTAAGTGCCTGAAAATGACCCATTCACTATTTAGTGATTGTATTCCAACAACGGTTTAGTTCACGCAACGATTAAAAAAAAAGTTTTACTTTGCGCTCTCCTAGAGTCCAAGAGTTATGTTCGCAATTTCATCATATTTTTCACGACCATTCAAAGTCTATACGCCACTTCATAACAGTTTCCTCTTATCAGAGTGCCAAGAATCTGCGCAGTTATTCTCCACCGTACAATCTACTAAGGCCAGCCATTTAGTGACGACGACGCCCCCTCTCTCTGAGTCAAGTGGCCATTGATAGAGGGTAGATAACAGAGGCTCCGGTTGAAAAAAAAAAACAAAGTTAAGCATGGCATTTGTGGTTTAACGCTGGAAAACACTTGCCATATCGACGTTAGACGGCAAATGAAAACGAGTTCTCTTCCCGCGAATGCCATGGAAAATACCGGTTTGCCGTATGGGTTCAGCTTCTTGAATTTGATAGTTTTTATTTTCGCGTTTCAGCTGCTCTTAACTATCTAAAATTCCGTCTTATCCTCTCAAGGTGACGCAATTGAAAAACATGTTCCAGTCAGATAGTCAGAGTCAGTCATTCAGCAAGGCAGCCAGCCGGTCAATCATTCCGGTGCACCGTGAAAAACTTCATCGAGACTGAGGCTATCTAGCAGAGGAAAGCCAGAAAATGTGTCTCAACCGTTCCATTCCGAAGGCCGGAGAACCTTGGATTTTGTAATCAATGGAAAACGTGCCGGGGTTTTTTTTTCTGCTCAACATTCTTGTCAACTTGAAGACGCAAGCTGAGGAGCTGCGCAATCATCGGTGACTTATCAGTGCACTGAATGCATCTGGCACTGCCACTCGGTATATCGTCGCAATCTGAATCAATTGACGAATTGCATCAAGCATTGCATCAGGGATCAGTTTGTTGATATTTCGAATCAATTCTGAAGTAACTTTGATGACTTGTTTTTGAAATTTTTCAAGTATGTTTATCAACTAAAGGCTCAGGATCGCATAAAAGTCGGTCTTTCAAACACAAGCAGCTGTTGTTTCTAAAGCCCTGAGCATAATTTAACAAAATTACTTTCATTGAGTTTGAGTGAGAAGCCATTATCTACTATTCATTTTTATTTTTTAAATGTAGAGGCAACTTTATTTGAAGAATTGTCACTGCTTTACCGTTATGGATAAAATTCATCTCGAAAGGATGGTAAGGAGTGTATTTGAAAAAATGCAACACTTTGTTTTGTGAATAACTTATGAATACATGGATGGAATTTGATGTGTACAAAATTTGGCGACAATCTGTTAACTGGTTTTTGAGATAGCGTCCAATAATGAAGTTCATGGACAATTTTTTTTGGACAGGATCGATAAAAATCCAGAATAGTCCCAATGGGAGACCCAAAAATAGCTTGGAATTATCTATTCGACGATAGCTCACATGGTGAATCGTTTAAGAAGTCCTAGAAAACCCAATAGTAAGCTAAAATAAAAAAAAAAGTGATGATTATTGATTTCTTGAAGTGAAAGGAATGTAAGAAGTTTTTTCCAGCTCATTTCGAAAATATGAATAGAGGAAGTGATAAAAAAGTCAATTTTTACTAACTGGTTCATCTAGCTAACTTATAAATAGGCCTGACTTCGTTTATACAAGAAAGAAGAACCCTCCTCCGGGAAATAAACAAAATACGGTGGTTAAATCGTGCGCAAAATATTTGGACTACTTGTGGAGAGATATTTTGCAAAATTTCTCAAACGACAGCAAATCAAACTCTTAAGCGACCACCTGGCAGGATTCTAACCAAAAACTTTTCGTTGACTGGTATTGTCTGTATTTCCCGAAGATAAAAAGGGAGAAAAAAGAAAAAATATTGTCTAGTACTTGAGGTGGCTAACGATATGTGGAAACTACAAATTACTCAGTCTTGCATAACGATTGACACGATGAATGGCTAAAAATACAAATAAGACTGCCTCCAAATGCAACCGTTTGCTATGCAAAGCACTTCTATAGGTCCCACAAAGTTTAAACTCTGTTTAAGTTAGATCTGGAATCATGTTATCACGCAGAAACGGTGGTGGAGTGATAAAAAGTCAAATAAGTTGTTTTTGTGCCAAAGAAGGGCAATCGGCTAAATTCGTTATAACTTCCACCAAATTCAAAATTTTGAATTATTTTGAGAGTCAAGCTTCACAAAACAGCAAACGTAATCAAAACTAGCAAAAAAAAGGTGGTTCATAGTAGGCATTATAGATGGCGCACGTGTTGCCCGAAAATTAAAGTCGGAAAATTTCTTCATGGACGCTATCTTAAAAACCACTTAACAGAACATCACAAAAATTTGCAAATGTAAACATTACATTGCCGGGTAACTTTGCGAGAAATTTCATCAATTTACATCCATGCATTCACAGTTCAAAGTGAACAAAGTGTTGCATTTATTTCGAATACACTCCTTAAAAAATAATTTATCTACATCAACTACTGAGCTTCTCAATTTTTATTTTTATTTTGAACTAGCTGACCCGGTGTGCTTTGCTACACCCTTCAACAATAAATGATATTTTCAGAAATAATTCAAATTTTTATTGTTTTGTTAGTATTATTTTAAACCAAATAATAACATAATTCAAAAGCAACAGTTATACAATGAGAGCTGCAGCTGGAGTTTCGAATTGAAACACAAATATTACTTAAATCCTTTCTTTCTCTCTCTACACTGTAAAGCGTGAGGGTCTATAAAATCGTAGAAAAATATCTCGTAACCAAGTACCTTTCCATGCCATATTTGTTTCCATTTGATGGCTTCGTTAGCATTGATTAAAAACTTATGCTAACAAAATTGTATTGGGCTCACCTTCCTCGTCCTATGTACCTACTCACTGAAAGGAGGATGGTGTGTCAGATAATCATAAAATCATATCAAAATGATTTTCCATGTTAAGTTTGGTCCATTCCTCGGATTTTGTAAAAAAAAAGTTTAATTCTATTCTCTTACTGCCAGAAAGGAATTTTTTCACATAGAAAAAGTATTTTTCGTACTCAAATACTTTTTAATGCCAAATTTGGTTTCATTTGCTCGATAAATTCTCGAGTTATGCAAAAAAAAATTATATGGAAGCTCCCCTTTCCCTCTTGATATCTTTCTGCTGAAAAAAGGTGGGGCTTCAATTTTTGATAGAAACATTTCTCGAATCCAAATACCCTCATATGCCAAATATGGTTCAATTTGCTCGATTAACTCTCCAGTTATACTGAAAATTGTAAGGGAGACCTTTCCTCCCCCTTTTCATCCACCTCTTTTAAGGAGTGAGGAATACCAAATATTCATAGAAGCATTTCTCGTACCCAAATATCGTTCCATGCCAAATTTGGTTCCATTTGCTGCTGTAGTTTTTGAGTTATGATGTAAAAATTGTATGAAACTCCCCTCCCTCTTTCCTTTCTCCCTACTGGAAGAAGGAAGGGTTCTCAAACAATCATTAGAACATGTCACGTTCCCAAATACCCGCCCATGCCAAATTTGGTTCCATTTGCTTTATTAGTTTTTGAGTTATGTACAAAATATGAAAGAGGCCCCTCCCCCATTTACTTCTCCCTACTGGAAGAGGGATTTGTCTCAAATAATCATAAAAATATTTTTCGTATTCAAATACCCTCCCATACCAAATTTGGTTCCATTTGCTTTATTAGTTTTTGAGTTATGTAAAAAATATGAAAGAGGCCCCCTCCCCCTTTCTACAAAAAAGGGGGATGGGTCTCAAATAATCATTGCAATATTTTTCGTATCCCAATACCATCCCGTGCCAAATTTGGTTCCAATATCTTGATTAGTTTTCGAGTTATATGAAAAATTGAAAGGTAGCCCCCATCCCCCCCTTCCTATCAACCCACTGAGAGGAGGGAGGGGTACCTAATATTCATAGGAATATTCTTCGTACCCAAATACACCCCCATGCCAATTTGGATACCATTTGCTTGATGGGTGCTCGAGTTATGCAAAAAATTGTCTTTTGTTTGTGAGGCCCCTCCCCCCCTTCATGAGAGAGGGAGGGGTCTCAAACCACAATAGGAACCTTCCCCTGCCTCCAATACTCCCACCAGCCAAGTTTCACGTAAATCGGTTCAGTATTTTCCAAGTCTATAGGGAACAGACAGACAGACAGACAGACAGACAGACAGACAGACAGACAGACAGACAGACAGACAGAAATTCATTTTTATATATATAGATCTAAAAGTGAAAAATTTGAAAAATTTTAATTTTAATTTTATCCCTCCTGGCGGCACACAGTGGGGCAGAACAGGCTATGTGCTGGACAAAACCTCGTAACTTCTTCAAATCAACTCATAGAGGTTTGATGTCTTCGGGTGAAATGTTCTCAATAATAAAAGCTATCTTATCGTTTAGTTGATGATATCCCAGCTCAATATTTAAATTCATTTTTGAAAGGCACAAAATTGAAAAAATACGTCGGTAAAATTATGATAAGTTCACCTTGTCTTAATTACAATAACTACAAAAAATACATATTTCGAATTTTTTTCAAAATGAAGATTTTTAATCAGACGATAATCAAATCATAATTTCGTTGCTATGCATCCGAAAAAGACAAAAAATCGTACACGGGTGTTCTTTTCGACGGTCAATCAATTTCTTATTTTAAATTTCCGTTTGGGAGACTAGCAAATAGGTCGCTTGCAAATTCTGTTTAGTATTTGAAGCAATTTTTTAGCAGAGGTGCAAATGAACGTTCAGCGCAAACGTCGTCGAGAAAAAGTCGCAAGCTGATTATTTCTTGAAAAGGTTAAGATCAGCTACGACGCCTAACTTGTGGTTGGAAAAAATGAACGCATCGCAACGACGCTGTGGCACGATTGGTTCAAATGACTGCATCTCTTAAGTTCATTCCGATGCTTTGCGAACAGTTCGCCTACTGATTTTAAGGCGACGTCAACCGAAGGATCCGTTCGTTTGAATTCATCGGGGATAAGTTCAAACAACCTTATCGAGATAGGGTCGTTTGAACGTTCAATTGAATGTTCACTTTTGAACGTTCAATTGAATGTTCGTCTGATGCGTTCGGCAGCCTAAGGCAAGACGCCGAGCCGTGTTTGGATGGGATGGATTATTGATATGGTGCATTGCTTGCGTGTGATGTTCGGTCGTCGCTCGACGATAGAGGGTGTCGGGTGTCTTGTAGCGCGCGGACGACTTGGTAAAGAGAATGAGGCGCAGCTACAGTTTCATTTAACGGTGCAATTTTACTGAATAAAATGCAAACCGCCCAACTACGGTTGGGCTTGTAAGGCTTGTAAGAGATTGTTTATTCTTTTTCATTCCATGTTAGGTTCAGAACTGAAGCAAACCGTCAAGACCCGCGAAATTAAATTCAAATTTTCAGATATCAGATTCAGATTCCAGATTTTAGATTTAGATTCCAGATTCAGATTTCAGATTCAGATTTCAGATTCAGATTTCAGATTCAGATTTCAGATTCAGATTTCAGATTCAGATTTCAGATTCAGATTTCAGATTCAGATTTCAGATTCAGATTTCAGATTCAGATTTCAGATTCAGATTTCAGATTCAGATTTCAGATTCAGATTTCAGATTCAGATTTTAGATTCAGATTTCAGATTCAGATTTCAGATTTTAGATTTAGATTCCAGATTCAGATTTCAGATTCAGATTTCAGATTCAGATTTCAGATTCAGATTTCAGATTCAGATTTCAGATTCAGATTTCAGATTCAGATTTCAGATTCAGATTTCAGATTCAGATTTCAGATTCAGATTTCAGATTCAGATTTCAGATTCAGATTTCAGATTCAGATTTCAGATTTTAGATTTAGATTCCAGATTCAGATTTCAGATTCAGATTTCAGATTCAGATTTCAGATTCAGATTTCAGATTCAGATTTCAGATTCAGATTTCAGATTCAGATTTCAGATTCAGATTTCAGATTCAGATTTCAGATTCAGATTTCAGATTCAGATTTCAGATTCAGATTTCAGATTCAGATTTCAGATTCAGATTTCAGATTCAGATTTCAGATTCAGATTTCAGATTCAGATTTCAGATTCAGATTTCAGATTCAGATTTCAGATTCAGATTTCAGATTCAGATTTCAGATTCAGATTTCAGATTCAGATTTCAGATTCAAATTTCAGATTCAGATTTCAGATTCAGATTTCAGATTCAGATTTCAGATTCAGATTTCAGATTCAGATTTCAGATTCAGATTTCAGATTCAGATTTCAGATTCAGATTTCAGATTCAGATTTCAGATTCAGATTTCAGATTCAGATTTCAGATTGGAAATGGACTTCCGCTCATTATGAGTTGATGTTTTACATATATGAGTT
The DNA here is from genome assembly GCF_029784155.1 of Uranotaenia lowii. NCBI lineage: Eukaryota > Metazoa > Arthropoda > Insecta > Diptera > Culicidae > Uranotaenia > Uranotaenia lowii. Next base: position 372,789 of record NW_026598422.1, on the reverse strand, counting down.
TATGTTTAACATATATGAGTTAATGAGTTGATGATTAAATATATTGAGTCCCAAATTCATGGCGTACACCATTTGATTAAGACCCGAAATCAGAAATTTGGAATTCATTTATTGGGGTTAGAATAGAAAAAATGAAAAATTTGGTAATATTTTGTTCACCAGAACTATCACTAAATGTAATGAAATGATTAACTGTTGGTGGTAGATTTTCTAACATGATTTACTTTTCAAATGCCCATTAATTTCCATATTTTTTTCATCCCGATGGAATGAACACTTTAAATGGAAATGACGTTAGGGTTGGTGGCAAAGGGGTATAACTTATACCGTATAAGTAAATTACTTGGTAGCAAATGGGTCTGCACTTATACCCCTTTGGCTCCAAACAAAAAGTAATTTTCAGTAAGCAGGATTTTTTCAACAATATCAAAACATGAGAAAATAGCGAAATAAAATTGTGATTAAAACAGCATATGATGTTTGACAGTCGAAGATTTGTTCTAGATGGTTAACTCAATTTTTTCCATTTTGCACTTATACCCCTTTTGGCTCCAAGGGCCTCAAATATGAATCTAAAATCTTAACCCAAAATCTTAACCTTAATCCTAAAACTGAATGCTTAATATGAAACCTGAATCTGATATCTGAATCACGATCTGAAATCTGAAATCTGAATCAAAATATGAATCTGAAATCTGAATCTGAAATCTGAATCTGAAATCTGAATCTGAAATCTGAATCTGAAATCTGAATCTGAAATCTGAATCTGAAATCTGAATCTGAAATCTGAATCTGAAATCTGAATCTGAAATCTGAATCTGAAACCTGAATCTGAAATCTGAATCTGAAATCTGAATCTGAAATCTGAATCTGAAATCTGAATCTGAATCTGAAATCTGAATCTGAAATCTGAATCTGAAATCTGAATCTGAAATCTGAATCTGAAATCTGAATCTGAAATCTGAATCTGAAATCTGAATCTGAAATCTGAATCTGAAATCTGAATCTGAAATCTGAATCTGAAATCTGAATCTGAAATCTGAATCTGAAATCTGAATCTGAAATCTGAATCTGAAATCTGAATCTGAAATCTGAATCTGAAATCTGAATCTGAAATCTGAATCTGAAATCTGAATCTGAAATCTGAATCTGAAATCTGAATCTGAAATCTGAATCTGAAATCTGAATCTGAAATCTGAATCTGAAATCTGAATCTGAAATCTGAATCTGAAATCTGAATCTGAAATCTGAATCTGAAATCTGAATCTGAAATCTGAATCTGAAATCTGAATCTGAAATCTGAATCTGAAATCTGAATCTGAAATCTGAATCTGAATCTGAAATCTGAATCTGAAATCTGAATCTGAAATCTGAATCTGAAATCTGAATCTGAAATCTGAATCTGAAATCTGAATCTGAAATCTGAATCTGAAATCTGAATCTGGAATCTAAATCTAAAATCTGAAATCTGAATCTGATATCTGAAAATTTGAATTAAATTTCGCGGGTCTTGACGGTTTGCTTCAGTTCTGAACCTAACATGGAATGAAAAAGAATAAACAATCTCTTACAAGCCTTACAAGCCCAACCGTAGTTGGGCGGTTTGCACCCGAATAGAAAAACATTGTGAAAAGACCATGAATTTCATTTTCACGCAACCATGAATTTTATAGTTGAAACTATGCGAATCATGGTACATAAAACCTTGAATAAACTGTCAAATTCATAGTTTTGGACAGTGAAATTTATGGTTTTAGCAAAATTTACCATGAAAAAAGGGGGTTGTTAAGCAACTTAACAATGAAAAAATCGACTTTTTCCCATACATTTGGAAACTCAAAACGATAAAGTTAACGGTTATTACAGCTTCCACTTTTTTCAAAGAAACTGTGGAGTTCATTATTTTCCCTTGAATTTCAATCGTTCAATAATCTTGAACATCAATTTTAATTCACAATTTATCATAATTCCAGGACCGTGAAATTCCATGGTAAAAATTATTGTTTTCAGTTATTTTTTCTTCTAAATTCATATTTACTATTGAATGAAATAAACAGGTTTCATTTGTTTGCTTCAATTTTTATTCAAATTTTTCGTCTTGTTTAAAAAAAAATCATCACTTTCCAGAAGCTATAAAAAACCATCTGCACTACGGAGCTTCTAAACTGTAACATTGGCGGCTCTTGTACCGCATCTTCTGCCCGATCCTGGGACAAGGCTGGGTTCCTGCACATCATGAAGTACCAGACCACAAATCCGTTTGATATCGGTTTGCCTCGGACGTCTATCTTGTCCACGTCGCAGCCATTGTATACGGCCCACATCTAAAGTTGGCCATGGGGAACTTTGAATTTCCGTCAGCTTCTAGAATAAAAAAAATTTCGGTTTAGTTAGCCTACATATAAATGAATAAATAATAAAATTATTTACCAAGATCACCGAATTTAAAGCCATCATTTTCTGTTCAGATTCCGATCAGCTTGATTTCGACTTGGTCCGGATTCACTGATTCCGACCGCGAAAATTTAAATTTAAGTTAACTTCCTCCGAGAGAAAGTGACGTTTTTAGAGCGCCAAAATTTTCATTACACGAAAAAATGTAAATGTGTAAAAAAGCAAAAAATTACCAATTTTCGCGTGGTTCGGATTATCATTCAACCATGAAGAACACTGGTACAATAAAAATCACAAGAATTTCAATGTGATACCGTACGATGTTCGTGTTTTTGAAATATTTGCAACTTTGAAATATTTTGAATTAATGATATACTTCACGGTAACTTTAAAAATCATGGTATTTTCAAAATTTAAACCGGTTGATAAATATTTTGAAATCACTATGAAGTTTACTGTTAAATTCAAAATCATTGTTACGATATATTATTACCATGGTCTTTGCTATTCGGGCATTTTATTCAGTAAAATTGCACCGTTAAATGAAACTGTAGCTGCGCCTCATTCTCTTTACCAAGTCGTCCGCGCGCTACAAGACACCCGACACCCTCTATCGTCGAGCGACGACCGAACATCACACGCAAGCAATGCACCATATCAATAATCCATCCCATCCAAACACGGCTCGGCGTCTTGCCTTAGGCTGCCGAACGCATCAGACGAACATTCAATTGAACGTTCAAAAGTGAACATTCAATTGAACGTTCAAACGACCCTATCTCGATAAGGTTGTTTGAACTTATCCCCGATGAATTCAAACGAACGGATCCTTCGGTTGACGTCGCCTTAAAATCAGTAGGCGAACTGTTCGCAAAGCATCGGAATGAACTTAAGAGATGCAGTCATTTGAACCAATCGTGCCACAGCGTCGTTGCGATGCGTTCATTTGCAATCAAAAGTCGGCGTGCTATGTTCGCAAGCCGACGCTTCCGAAGATAAAGTTAGTTTGATCTGGTCGGGAAAAAGTCGAACGCTGCATGCAAAATGATGCGATGCTTTGCACCTCTGTTTTTTAGTGAAAATGCGTTCAAATTACCAACCAAATACAAAATCTTCAGCTTTAAAGTTAAAAGCGAAACGAAGTTTGTACGGGATCAGCTAGTTACTAATATATTTTCATAAATTTACTTAATAAAAAATAATTTATTTCTTTGTTATATTGTAAACAAAATAAAATAAACAATTTCTGCCACAGTCTTGTATTAGCCGTTACCCAGTGTCAAAGAAAAATTAGGCTTTAAAATAGAAGAAATTAAGTCGTTTTCTAGCTTTTGTTACTTTGCTTTTCCAATACTTTCCGTATATAATTCAAGTTTATATAAGTCAATATCTGTATATTCTTGCTATGGAAACTATTTTCAGTAGAAAGAAAATAAAACATAGATCCTAGAATAGTTATTGCCCGAGAGCCACCCAAACTTCTCCTTGAATCTTCCATGGATATGATTAACTCTTCTGCTCACTGAGCATTTAAAAAAGTTTTTCTCGGTTTCTGCAAAAAAAGTACAAGTTCAAAAAATATTTAAATAGGGGTACTAATGAATAAAAAAGCTGTTCATAGACTTGTTTAGATAAAAAATTGAAATGATCACATTAGCTCAACAATAATATCCTTCATTTAAGCATAAAAGGAATTCAGCTTTATAGGGAAATTGATTTTTTGAGCAATTAAAGAAAAAAAAAATAGTGATATTATCAAAGCTAATTGATAAAAAAAAGCTAAACAGTAGGCTTTCGTTCCATGAATGAGTTACTGAGAAAAATGTTCAATTTCATGCTAAACACAAACACAAAAACATGTGGTCCGGGTTTGCCCAAATATTTGATACAAATTTGAGAACAGTACGGCCTGGCCTGGATGCCCGTTGTCTTGATAAAAGTCCGGATTTTGCCCTTTTTTTCACTATATTTGGCAAATCAAACAAAAAAAATAAAAATTGTGTTGTAATTTTTTTTATAATCAATGCCTTCAAACCGAAATTTGTTGAGCAAATTTTACACTAATTATCATTAAAAGTTTTTTGAAAGCCTAAAATCTTTCGATGAGATTCGATAAAAAAAATTTGTTTGTTCAATTTTTTATTTTGATATTTGTTGTGTTATTCCTGGGTTTTGACAAAATTTACCCAGATTTTCGGTCGTCAATTTAGAAACGAAATTCCCGGATTTTGCCAGGTTTATACATAAAATTTTCGGATTATTCCGGCCCGCATACGCGCTGAAAAAAAAAACCTTGCAACCTTAGTTCAAATTATTGCCAATTTTTGGAATTCTGAGTATGTAATGATCTTACTATAGTGAGTCAATGTTTCTAATCTGGCACTAATTGTTCCTAATGTTAACGTATGAGGAAAAATGTATCCGCGTACCCAATATTACACCATTTGCTCCTGGTTTTACATATGGGTAAGTTTTTTCAATGCTTCAATGAGAAAAATCTCAAAACTCCCATTTTTATAACTTTCATAAGGTTTTTGGAATATGAATAAAGAAACAAGGACTATTAAAACCCTACACAATATTCCTTTACGCTAGTTTTGAAGAAAGTAGTGGATGTTGAGCTTATTATAACAAAAACTTTACCTTTTCCAATGGATACATTTATTATACAGACCCCGTTCGTTTTTGGCAACCTTCGATTTTGGCAACATTCGTTTTTGGCAACATCCGATTTTGGCACATGTGCCAAAATCGAACGGTTTTTAAAAACGACATTACCTTTTAGTTTTCTCTAAAGCAGGACCAATATAATTTAGATAAACACCAAAGATACGTTTTCACATTCAGAAATGGTGACAGAATACAACAACAAAAACAAAAAAAAAATCTAAAAATTTTTAAGTACTCAAAAATGACAAAAAGATGAAAAATTTAAAAAAAATCAAAAACAAATACAAACAAAAGCATAAAAATGACAAAATCAACTTAAGAATTATAAAAAATGACAAAAACAGCAAAAATAACAAAAAAAAACAAAGACTATAAACAAAACAAAAATAGTGCAACATGCATAAAAAACATGGGAAAAAAACTATGAAAATTCTAAAAATTTTCGGAAATTGACTTAAAATAACATTAATGATAATAAAAATAGTTATTTTGTAAAAATAAGAGAAAAAAATTTCAGAAAAAAAACCGTTCGATTTTGGCAACATTCGATTTTGGCAACACAAAATGTTCGGGCATAAACGAACGGGGTCTGTATTTCAATGAGTAGCAATTTCAATGTTATTTATACAAATAAATACCGTCAAACGGAGCATCATGCAACAGCATGGCTAGATTTGTGTACCACAACACTAATTCTATTTTTATTGTAATAAAATGTAAGAAAGTTATCATTCAATGATTAAAAAACGATGATGACATAGTTTCTCACATCGTGAGAGAGTTTAAAAGTTTTTCTTAAAGAAAATTTAAAAAAAAAATCGAGCAAATGATATACCTACAAATTTTTAGATTTTTCGATGCCGTAAAAAACTATACACAGTATGACGGATTGCCTTATTGATATTATCTACAAACTTTGTATCACTTTAATTATCTTATACCAACACTTGCAGTGTGAAAATATTTTTCGGACAATAATCTTAATTTTTAAAATAAATATTTTCAAAATTTCGTTTCCAGTCTGGGCTAAAATGCACCAAAATGCAAAGCAATGGTTCACCGTTAAAATCTAGTTTTCGTATGCTGGAATATGGTTGTTTTGCACCAAGAGTTTTTAAATTTCAGAATTTCATCCATCCAAACAGAATTTTAAACCCCTATACGCATACAGCACTCTTATGCTTTCTTTAAAAAAAATTGACAGAAAAAATAGAAAATTTAATTCGATCAAAATAAAAAAAATAACGGCAGATGGTGCTTTATGTGAATGAAATCACAAGTATATCAAAAGCTAAAACTTTTCACTTTTTTTAATCTGATTTTTCATCAAAAACAAAGGTTGTTGTAACTCACCCCTTTTTCTTAGCAGGGCAAAAATCGCATGTTTTTTTTAATTTCAAAATAATTGGTGACAGCAATGATTTTGCTGACTATGTCAATTTTATGTCCCATCACCCTTAAAACTTTTGATGTATAATTTGTATAATTATCTGTGGACATTAGGATTTTAGAAGCCATTGAAGTTGAAAAGTGTTGAATGATGCTCCTGGTGACGGTATGTTATTTTTAATTGTTTTTATTTTTTCTACTTCTGATTCTGTTTTCGTTGAGAAGCTCTCTGTTACTTGATAGTTTCTTTTTCTGTCGCGTAGGGTGCGTTCTGTACAACCTGGCAAAAATATGTTTAGCTTGAAATACACTACCTCACAAAAATATCATGTTTTAACTCAAAACAGTTTTTTAACAATTTCTTGATAATAAGGATCAGTTAGTACACAATTTGTTTCAACAACTTTACGTCAGTGATATTCATTTCATATGTATTCAATGACTTTGATATAGTTTGGAAAACTTTGACTATGTCCATAATTAGGGATACACTGGAAGTAGGGTTTCCTAATCGTAGACATCACCTTATTTTAGATTTTATACGAAAAACCATGGTTCTATCATACTAATTACTAAAAACATGATAAAAAAAACAATCCAACGAAAATTTTCAAAAAAAATCGGTTGACAAATTCAGCTTTAATCTTCCATTTAAAAAAAAAATTTCAATGAAAAATGCTAATTCTATGAAATTTTGGCATATTTTGAATGAATCCGGATTTTACTACCGGACTTTACTACCGGATACTACTAAAAAACTTATTCTTTCGTCAAATGAAAATTCACATGATCTGTTACATTATCGATTTTTTTTTTATAATTGTGATGAGTGAAAAATAACGTCACAATCAAACGGTATGTTAACCACTGATTAGTGTTAACATTAGGCACACATGCCAAATTAAGAACACCCACCCTAGTTTTGTTTTGCCATTTTCCATATATTCCATATATCCATATATATATTTCTATTCTTGTTACAAACGTAAGCGTTTGTGAAAAAAATTTAAAAAAATTGAAAAAATTACCAGATATAGTTTGAAATATAAAGAATGGTTTGGCATTAAAAACTCAAAATATATTATTTTTGCACTTATTCCCCTTTAATTCTGAGCAGGCTTCATTTTGCTCATCTTGCCCAAAAGGAGACAGTGAACTTTTTCGCTCCTAATAATTGTGAGGAGATTTTAAATGAGCATTTCATCATCTGCAGCTGAGAGAGCCAAGAGAATTTTTTTCTCTATCGAATGATCACTCTTCTACTGTCAGAGCACTGTTGGTTTGTGACTCTGAAAACACCTCATCAGCGCTACGTGTGATCAGTGAAATGAATTGCTCATTGAAGGCAAGGTCATAGTTTCACTATTCTCATCGCTCCTAAGAGAAAAAGGAATGCAAATCGCATATGAAATTTGGTCGTTTCGCCAAATCACGTGGACATCTTTAATGTGTGATTGAACCGTCCTCTTTCTATATGAAATTATGGAACATTGCTGAAATAAACCACAACCGAAGCGTCCATCTCTGTTCGGTCGTTGATTTCTCAGGAAATAACTGAGAAGCTGATGAACATTTCTCCCTTCGAGAATGAAATTGGGTGACTGCGTTTTTGAAATGCTCTGCAACAAAACGTGGGCTGCTTGATCTGTTTAAGTGTGAGAAAGCATGTTTCTCTTAGGCGTTTAACAAGGAGATGAGAAAAAGTGAGCAAAAATCAAGAGAATCGAAGAAGCCTGATTCTGAGGTCGTCGTTTAGAATATTTGTTGTCTGGACAACATATTCTAACAGTGAGATACAAATTGTAATGTAATTTTTTAAGTTTTACAGTCATTTTTGCTGAAACTTGGTGACGTTTCATACGACGTAAGGTTAGCGCACGCAAAAAATGATGATTTAAAAAAATGATTTTAAAAAAATATTGTCTCAAATGTTCATAAAGTTATGTCGTGAGACGGAAAACTATGAAAATTTGCTTTTGTGGAAACTATAAAAAATTTGCAAATTTTTAGTTCAAGATATATCGATTGCAAAACCAAATCGTATTTAGCAGAAACAGATAAATAGTTTGATCTAATTCTAAATTGTCTACATAGATACATGTTTTTAATAATATAATTTTTGCATCTATAGGATAGTATCCCGGATAAATTGTTTGATGTTTCTTTATTTATATCAAAATACTATCGAAAAGGATGTCTTTTGAACTCATAAATTCATATTTTTAGCTGATGACTTTCTAGAATTTAAAGCCAGCTTGAAGCAAAGATCTTTAGCAACCAATTTTTTGCTCAGTTACCGTGCAATTGCGATCGTGGATATAGTTTTTTCGTGGAAAAAAACCATTTTCCTGTAACTTCAACAGTTACAAGCATTACATTGAAACGTATGTAATGTTGGTTCCACCGCGTGGACACATCAGGACACAGAAAAAAATCGAATGTGTCGTCATTCGTAGGAAGTTTTTGTTCAGCGCATTGTACATTTACTTTTATTTAACTTGTTTTTTTTTCTGTTGCTGCCCCACAACCATTCACTATTGGTAACTTACAGTAAAACACGGCATCGGTAGCAGGATGGCACTGTAGCAAATCGACCGAGGACCCATGTTCGCATTTCGTTCTCTGTGTTATTTGTAAACAATTTTACAATGTGCAATGATAAGAATTTTAATCAATAAATTATAAATTGAAATGTGCCTCGCGAGCGAGAGGCCGATGCAGGCGCGATACCAGTTTTTCGTTCTTGTTTTAACTTCGCTGTGTTTTTTTTTCTGCTGCCCTCCACTTCAGTATTTTTATCATTCTCATAGAAGCGCTCTTTTCATGATTTATTGCGTTCGGTGGCACACCGAGTTTGTGGAAATTTATGCGCAAAAGTTTTAGAGAGTGGCGCTCTGTGGCTGCAGCTGGATATGAAGAGGTAAATGAAATGACGAAGGAAAAAAAAAATGGCAATGTATCACAGCGAGCGTTGTGGTGCAGCAAGGTGTCCTCGACGCGCAACCCAAACGCATGGAGGCTGGCTGATGGATGCCGAGCAAGAGGCCAGGCGCAACGCCGCGGTCAAACTAGTTACTTGCATTTTTATGTACAATGACAGGAGGTTGCCGCAATGACAACAACAAGCAACAAACAGCAACAGCAATCGACAAGGCTTCAATTTAGCCAGAGCTGAGGTGAGGAGATGTCGTCAGCTGCGCGTGAGCTGAAAAACTTTTCATGTTTGTTACAATTGAAATCGAATACCATTCGATGTGATCACAACCTTTTTTTTCTGACACTGTCGCTTAAGTTTGGAATCGGAAGAACAGCTCGATATCGCAACCAACGCTGCTGATGATGACGATGATGGCAGGCAGCCTTCGACGCCAGACCAGTCAGTCGCCAGGTGAGCCGTCGCCATGCGATTGCAGGTGGCGAGATCCGAATGATGGCGTTTCTTTAACCCCCTTGAGGGATCAAACGTAGAAAAAAGGGTTATCGTTGTTTGATAGTTTCATGCCTAGTTGATTTTTTTTTTTAATTTTTTTCAGTTTTTAAACATTTAAGAAATAGTTTTTCTCACATGAATTGTCAACTTAAACTTGCGAGATAGAACATTTGAGACATTACTTAAAGAAAACAAAAGATGAATTTTGATTTGAAGAATCGCATTATATTAAAGGATAGGATTGATCAATATCAACTTGACGTATTTCTTTCAATTTTGCATTTAAAAAACCTGAACAACCCTTATTTTGAAGGTGTGTGTGTGTGTAGAATGTTGCTCCTATTTTGATTTTGGAATTTACTCATCAGTTGTCAAAATGCCGTCCAAGGAAGAAGAGCAGCGTATCAAAATTTTGCTCGCACGCAAAGCTGGCAAAATCGCTAAAAGTTGCCAAATCAACCGTTACAAATGTAATTAAAGTGGTTGGGGAACGTTTGTCGACAGCCAAGAAGTCTGGATCGGGGGGAAATCGAAAACCTCTCTCTCCGAGATGCCGCAAATAAGCTGGGTGTATCGTCTACAACCGTGCATCGAGCCAAAAAACGAGCCGTACTATCGACTTACAAGAAGGTAGTGACTCCAAATCGCGATGATAAACAAAATACGACGGCCAAAGCGCGATCCCGGAGGCTGTACACGACGATGCTGACGAAGTTTGACTGCGTGGTAATGGACGACGAAACCTACGTCAAAGCCGACTACAAGCAGCTTCCGGGACAGGAGTTTTGTACGGCAAAAGGAAATGGAAAGGTAGCAGATATTTTCAAGCACATGAAACTGTCAAAGTTCGCGAAAAACATCTAGTTTGGCAAGCCATCTGTACCTGTGGCTTGAAAAGCAGCACATTCATAGCTTCCGGGACTGTCAACCAAGAAATTTACGTAGAGAGTGTTTGAATAAACGTCTGCTGCCTTTCCTGAAGAAACACGGTTGTTCCGTACTGTTTTGGTCGAATTTGGCATCTTGCCATTACGGTTAAAAGGCCATGGAGTGGTACGCCGCCAACAACGTGCAGGTGGTTCCCAAGGACAAGAACCCTCCCAACACGCCAGAGCTCCGCCCAATTGAGAAATACTGGGCTATTGTCAAGCGGTACCTAAAGAAGACCAAAAAAACTGCTAAGGACGAGCAGCAATTCAAGGCAAACTGGCTTTCTGCGGCGAAGAAGGTGGACAAAGTGGCTGTACAAAATCTGATGGCAGGGGATAATCGTAAGGCCCGGCAATTCGGATTTGGAAAAATGGAAGCCTAACTGAATATTTTTCCTGAATTTTATGCTTATTAAACTTGAAAAAGAAATTTAATTTGATTTATTAAATAAACGATTTCACCGATTTACATGCGTTTTCCCTTGAACAAATTTTGACCGTATCACCCTTTAGATATCCTTCACTGTAGATAGCTTTATATTTTGATTATCGTTATTTAAAATTTTCTTGAAATATCCAGGCTTAGACATAAATTCTTTGAAAAATTCAAGAAAAGTTAAATCTGATCGGAAAAGCCTGGTATTATAAAAACTTTCCGGATTTTACCCGAATAAAATCAGATTAAAGTCTGTTTCACATAGAATCTGGTCGGATAAAATCGATCATTTCTCCGCAAAGAAATAACGTACAACAAAAGTAAAAATATCATTTTGTAGGGTTTTTCTTGCACTTTAAAAAAATCATAAAAATCATTTGTCAGCTTTTCGGATGAACTACTGCTGGTGCAGTACTGCTAGTAACCTCATTCGCCATCTTGTTCCAAAACTTTTCCATTTCAGCGGGTTTTTTTCTGCCACATTTCTTCAATTTGCCCTTAACTATTGCCCAATATTTCTCGATGGGACGAAAATCCGAACAGTTTGGTGGATTGATACTTTTTTTCAAAAAAATCTATCTTGTTCTTCTTATACCATTTAAAAACATCCCGGCTGTAGTGGCAGCTTGCCAGGTCCGGCCAGAACTTCATCGGGCCTTTGTGGGACCGAATGAATGGCAAAACCCTCTTCTGGAGACATACTTCTTTGTAAACATTTCCATTCATTGTGTCCCCAGTGATGAAAATCTTAGTCTTCTTCCCACAACTACAGATCCCTTGCCAAATCATCAACTTACGAGCAAATTTATCTGCGAAAACAAACTTGAATCTACCCGCAACATTCCCTTTACGCTTCGCAAGGTAAAATTTGTTACCGGGTATTTGTCAAGAATCCATTTTGACGTAAGTTACGTCGTCTATCAAAATGCATCCGTTGTACTTGGTCAACACTTTCTCGTTCAACTTCCTTGCCCTGGTTTTGGCAACCAGGTTTTGTTTCGGCGTCATGTTGGGGTGTTTGCTTGCATGATACGACCGCAAGCCTTCTCGTAAACCAATTCGTCGAGCTGTACTGTGGTTCGGCTTGAACTTTTTCGCCAAATCACGCAAGGAGACTCCAGGATTATTGTGAACTGATCGAATTACCTTTGCTCGCAGCTTCCGGTCAAATGTTGCTCGATCTCCCGTAAGGGTCCTCCGGTAACGTTGCAGCACCGAATTTACAGCCGATTTTGGATATTTCAGGAATTTCGCGATCTTTACCCCTGACCATGTCGGTTTCTTTACGTGAGTGTGCTGAATTTTCTCTCACGTTTCGCGTTCCATCGTCGATAACTTTTGACTGACTGCTTCAATCTTGATGGAATTTTCACCACTAAGTAAACAAACCATCCGGATCAAAACACTGTCAATAGATTCGTGATGTGACAACTAGGGGCGCTGCAGTAAATGAAAAGATGCGACCAGATTCTATGTGAAACAGACTTTATTTGCAAAATCAGAAAAAAAAACTCAAATTTCTATTTTTAAATTTAGCGTTACAAAACGATTTTTCAAGAGTAAATTTGAAAATGAACATCGATTTTTGTGTAATCCTTAGATACGGTTCAAGCACTGCTGTTGTGATTCAAGTAAAAGATTTAAATTTCAAGTACTTCCCAAGTTTTCAAAAAATTCGTCCAGACCCGGCTGTGTGGATTCGTGTGAAGAAAGTATGGTATGCTTAAGGTTGAAGATCATCGTTCTTTTTGGCAATAGTTTTGGGAGACATCTAGTTGAAATTCGCTCATTACCTTTCAAATGAGATCAGAAGATTTGCAATATGTCCTAAGACGGCTGAGATATGAACGATCAAAATTTGCATGTTTTTTAGCAGGTGATCCCAAACTTTTGGCCGGCAGTGTACATATACATAGTTCGATATCAAATGAGGAATTGCAAATAGCTTGGCACCTGTTTTGACATGTTTCGACCCAGATTTTACTGGAACCCAAGCTCTTCGGTGATAAACGCCCAAGAAGCGACAAATCATCTTATGTCTTTTCAGCTAATGGTGATAATTTGAAAAATATGAAATTATTGTTTTGATTTTCTATGAAAAAAGGAACAGAATATTCGACCGAATATTCGTTTTGCCGAGTAGTTAAAAAGGTCCATATTCGGTATTCGGCCGTTCGCCGAATTCAACTGTTCGGTACATCTCTAGTTTAAACTTTGTTGTGGTTGGTTCTGGAATCGTGCCATTATGCCATGATATAGTGGAGTGATGAAAATTCAAATATGCTGTTTTTGTGCCGAAGGAGGACAATTGGCTAAAATTGTCATAATTACGAAAAAATTAGAAATTTTGAGTAAGTATGAAGGTCAAACTTAAAGAAACAGTAAACTTTATCAAAAACGGCCTTGATTTGGAAACATTCACAATAAACATTCTACAAGGCGCGAGTTGTGCCCAAAAATAAAAGTTGCCGCAAGTTATACAAGAAGATTCCAACGAAGTTCGACGGATGCATCCTCATGGATGACGAAACGTACGTGAAGATGGATTTTGGGCAGCTTTCTGGCCAAAAATTATGTAAAGCCACTGCAGTGGTGCACTGCACTGGTCATGGTGATGTCACCGGCAACTTCAAATTCGTTTTTGCTGATAAGTTTGCAAGAAAGTGTTTGATCTGGCAAGGTATTTGCAGCGGCGGACGAAAATTTCGGTTTTTGTGAAAAACAAGACCATGGACTCCGAAATTTACAAGGAGGAATGCCTGAAAAACTTTTTTTTCGTACATTAGATCTCACAAAGAACTAGTTAAGTTTTCGCCAGATTTGGCAAGCTGCCACTAGAGCTAGGAGGTTCTACAGTGGTATTGGGCCAACGGGTGGATTTTGTCGAAAAGGACATCAACCCACCCAACTGCCCTAAATTCCGCTCTATCGAAAAATTTTGGGCAATTTTCAAGCAGAAGATGAAGAAGAATGGTAGAACGACTCGGGAAGCAACAGAGATGAAGAGATTGTGGAACAAAATGGCCGCTGAGGTCAGTGAATAGGGTGTTCAAACTATAATGAGTGATACTCAACCAAAAGTTCGAAACTTTATCAAAACAACATCGGAATAATTTTTCTGGTATTTTTCCTTTAAAGTGCAATAAAAACCCTATATTTCAAGTACAAAACATTTTTATTTCGTTCAAATAGCTCCGAGTTTGACCCGTTTTAATACGTCCAGATTTGTAGTGATCCATGCTTTAAGGCTGTAATTTATAGGATAAGTCGATTGAATTGCTCCAAAACTACTGTAGGAAAATTTACTAACCAATGACGTTATTCACCCAAATCCGCCAATCCTCATTGGCTGATGTAAGAGTTCGTCTTCCGATTCCTAGAGTAAAAAATTTCCCTTATCTCCTTCAACGATGATCATGATGACAGCAATGATGACGCCAGTAGTAGTGTAGCGATGATTATTGCATCCATTCTCTTCTAATGCGCAGTAGAATTACTCGTTCATCGAGGTGACAGCTAAATACCTCTACTTCTAGTTTCGCCAAAGCTGTGGGACAAACTTCACATTCGTAGCTATTTGTTGCTATTATTATCGGCTGTAGCTTGTCCAGATAATCGAGGATGAAGGCGGAAAGGGGGGTTGTTCAGTGCAATTTATGGTAGGAAGCGTGATGCAACTGACACCGGTATCGCTTCTGGAAAACGGGTTCGATTAAGGATAGCCGTGCTTTGTGAATGCTGCCGCGTTAAAAGTGTTTCCCTAAAGGTTTTGTTGCTTCCCTGTTCCCTTTCGAGTGGAGTCTGTGAAGGGGGGTTGACGTCAGTTTCCTGCTCTTCCGAATCTAAGGTCCGGCCAAAGTGGCCCCCGTATGCAAAGTCCCCTCTCGCTAGTCGAGATAGAGTCAACTGGCCACGCGCTTTGTTGACGTTGATGATGGAATTTTTGCCCTGGAGGCGGTTTGCAATTAATCAAGGCATTAAATGTTCTTGCTCTTATTTAGATCAACCCGGCTGATACCAAATCAGAGTCAGAGTCAGGCTGGGCCAAGCTAGATCAAATCTATCGCTACACAGACCCGTCGCTGTTGCTAGTTACTCAGGTCGGCTCACTTAGACTGATCTTGAAAATAACTGGTATCGCTGGAGTGACGGGGCCGTTAAATGGAAAACCAGTAGGTAAGCGACATTACAACGAGACACGATCAAAATTACATCTCTTCTAAATACATTGGGCATAACAAGAGTTGACGCTAGGAGATGAAGTAGACAAAAAAATCATAATAAAATTCGAACGTGTTTTGCCTACCAACCTCCTCCAAACCCCAACTAACCAACTAGCAGCAAGGAGCCAGAAGAAAAAAAAAAAACAAAATCGGTGATCTCTCATTGCCCATTCACGTCGTGCCCAGGCTCCGTTTCATTCATAAAATTCAAAAGTCATTAAACCTGGCGTACCATTTTTTTACTTCTTCTTACAATCTGGTTCTTTCGTTCATGTCTTGGCTTGGCTGGAGTATAGTTCATCTTACTGAACTCACGTGTCAGTTTTTTAGGAATTGAAAAACAGGCTTCAATGACCTGACTGCAAAAGTAGGAGAGCTTAGGAAAAATAAAAACATTTTCAATTGAATTTTTACATTAAAAAATAGTACAGTCAATAAAAAAATACCCGCTATGTTGAATTCCTATTGCATTCTACCTCGAAACAGAAAATAAAGACTGTCAACACCAGTTACACTAGTTTACCAAATTAAAAAAAAACACCAAACTTCATTGATCGAGCAAAATTTTTATTGTAAAATGGCTTAATTCTGAAAATAAATTTCAAAATATTCTCATTGACCAACCCTAATATCTATATATATAAAACAGGGAGAGAGACAGAAATGTACGAACGCGCAATACTCTTCACTGGATTATCCGATTTGCATGCGATTTTTTTTTGTTATGTTAGTCTTCACGCGAAGAATAGCACAACGGAGAGATAATTTCGAAAATATTTTTGTGGAATTTGAAAATAATTTTTAGTTTTAATTCGTATCAAATAAAAGTCATGGCACCCAATTTCCATTTTTTTTTTTTTTCATTCGAATCATCCAGAGTAGGAAGGCGGCACCAGTTAAATGGATACTTGGATATGATTGTCCCTATGGGGTGCTGCCTTACTAGCCGGTAAGCAGCATATTTACGAAATTTGTTTTTTGTTGCATCAGAATCAAGGCAATTTTAATATTTTCTTAGATGATTGTTCATGCACCGTTAATTTTTTTGAAATGTCATATTCTTTTAGCAACTCAAGCAATATGGATGTAAAATTTTCGATAGACTCAAAACATTACCATTACCAAATCATTTTGGATGAGTTTTGATAACACCAATAGAAAGTCATATAACTGATAAAAAATCACCTTTATTTATTTATGGTTGATTTTTAGAAGATGTTAGGAATTTATCCAGTCAGTTTGAGAATTGAATGTTATCAATTTTGTGATTGCAAGAAAATTGCATCACTATCATAATAACGGATTGTAGGATCAGGAAACATTGAAAAATGTACACTACCTTCTATGCTCAGTGATAAGAAGAAAACTTTTCCAAAGTTTAGTTATGTAGGACTTTAACTTGATATTAGATCCAACTCTCAGTTTCAAAAGTCAGAAAAATGGATCGTAATCAAATATATCATCAAACTTGAAGGAATTTAAAAAATTTAACATTTAAGTAAAAAGCATGGCACCTCAAATTTCGAAACATTTAAGTATTGAGAAAAATCTGAACCAATACACTAAAATACAAAAAAAAGTTCGTACCAGATATCAGATAAAAAAACAATCTATCAAGCACAAGTGTGTTTAAGAATATAAACACACGAACTCGATCAACAAAAATTAAATTAAGATCAAGGAAAATCACATTTTCGTAGATGACGGAAAGAATTAAAGAAACACAGGACCTGTCGGTGAGCCGTTGTATCTTTTTCGAAAAATTCATGATATTTACGGCTTATGTTCTTTCGTTCTTTGATAGCTTATGTTTCTTTAATACTTTCCGTCATCTACGAAAATGTGATTATTTTCAGGTACAAAGATGTACCAAACGATTTCATAACATCAGTATTGAAGGAAAATCAGCTTTTAAATTTACGTTCAAATATAGATTACTGAAAATCCAGATTCATAAATCCAAATTCAGATTATAAATATAAATTAACAATAAAATTCAGAATTAAATTTAACTGCTTGGATTACAGTTTCTTACCTTACCATCATAACTAAAATTTTAAATAATTTGTGATTGTTTGGAATTTTTATTCCAAATACTTCAAATAGATTTGCCTTCATTCAAGGTTTCAAATGCTAAGAGAAAAATAATCTTAAAACATGACAGTTTCAATATTTTTTTTTTTAATTTCCTAATTTATAGTGCAATTCGCATATCCCTAACTGAAAATTGAAAAAAGATAATGATGACACAATTTTTAAAGACATTTTCAAACATTACATTGATTAGAAAAAGTGTTTCTGTAGAATGAGATGAATAGTGACTTTTCCTGAATTGTTAAATATTTGTCAAACTCAGCTCTGTCAATTCACAATAAGATTCAATTAGTGTATTTAGTACAAAGTCCGAAAAAACGACATTTAAAAAAATGAAAAAATATTAAAAATTAAGTTTATGTTCATTATCCTTAAAATGTTCTGGTTTTGTCCAATTTATTTTTTAATTTTTCTATTCTGACGTTCAGGTTTAAAGAAAACTTCAATGTATTTAAATACAGAGGTAAACACAAATCGAAAAAAAAACTCAGCTTATGACGACTCCAGCAAAAAAGATCCTTTTTCTGTTCAGATCAATCTCCAGCAATTTTAAAATACTTGATCAGATAGGAGTTTTTGAATAGGAATGATGGCTAAACTGAATTGAAACTTGATAGTTAAGCGTTCTTAAGTTACCGGAAGAAAATAAGTTCACTAACTAACAGTAAGCGTAACTTATTTGTATATTGAACTATAATTCTGTTTTTTTTGTGACACTAGAATATCCACTTGCTTCTAACCACTCAAAAGTAAGGCTGACTAAGAAACAGTGCTAAAATATAAAAAAAATCTCAAAAATACAGACACAACGAAGTTTGCCGGTTCAACTAGTCTAATGTAAAATCATTGATTTCGGAAAATAAAAAAAGTACGTTTCTTAGATTCAAATGTCTCGGACGGTATAACAATAATATAAATTTTTGCGAACGGCCGAATACCGAATATTAAACTTTTTAACGACTCGACCAAATGAATATTCGGTCGAATATTCTGTTCAGTTTACCATAGAACAACAAAACAAAACGATTATTTTCAGACAAATGTATAGAACATCAGATCTTATTTAAGTAGAGGTCGTTTTGGGTTTCTAATTGTCACCATTAGCTGAAAGGACATCAGATGATTTATCGTTTTTTGGGCGTTCATCACCAAAGAGCTTGGGTTCCAGTAATATCTGGGACGAAACATGTCAAAGCAGGTGCCAAGCTATTTGAAATTGCTTATTTTATATCGAACCATATGGCAAAACATTTGTCAAAAAGAACGATGATCTTTAACCTTAAGCATACCATACTTTTTACTTCACCTATCCACACGGCCGGTTCTGGACGGATTTTTCAAAATCTTGGAAAGTACTTGAAATTTAAAACTTTTCATTGAATCCCAATAGCAGTGTTTTACCGTATTTAAGGGTTAAACAAAATTCGATGTTCATTTATAAATTTACTGTTAAAAAATCTGTAATGCAAAATCTAAAAATTTTAGTTAACCCGGGTTAAATCCGGATTTTTTTTATAATACCTGGCTTTTCCGATCAGATTTAACTTTTCTCATTTTTTTAAATGAATTTATGAACAAGCCTGGATATTTCAAGATAATTTTAAATAACGATAATCAAAATATAAAGCTTTCTACAGTGAAGGATACACGGGTACATCTAAGATGATTTACTGAAACCAAAAGTATTTGATGAGTTTGTAGCTTTTTCAGCATAATTTTGCAAATTTAAAAATTTATTCAACATCAGTAGATAAATTTGAAAATTCTGTTACTGTATAAATTTACAAAAAAAAATATTAGGCTTACATGGCCTATTCGGCCGAATACTTTGCATAAATATTCGGTGAGCCAAATATTCGGCTAAACGGTTTTTTTTTCGATATTTGGCGCCGAATATTCGGCCGACCGATTATTCGGTACATCTCTCGTTTGTACTTCGCAAGACCTATTTAAGCGCTATGCAGGGAAAACAGTCACATTGGGAGGCGGTCTTCTTTAAATATTTGGCCTTTCATCGTATTCTACAGATCATCAGCTTCCTCAATTACCATACATAATTTCGTTCAATTTTTTCTCTCCTTTGATATCTCCGGAAAATACAGGCGAGAGTTTGTTTTGATGTTCATTACGATTTTTTTTTTCAAAATATCTCCCCACTAGCGGTCCAAATATTTTGTGCACGATTTGACCACCGAATTTTGTTTATTATACCGGTTGGAACACGTACAAATTACATTCCTAAGTATCGTCACCAGGAGCATCATGCAACACTCTTCAACTTCAAAAAATACTACAAAAAAATTACAAGCTGAAAACATTAAAAAATATGTTTCCTAGAATAAAATTTTGCAATTAAAAACGCGTCATGTATCATATTCCAGCATATGGAAACGAGATTTGAAAGGTAAATCTTTGATATACATTTTGATGCAAACTGGTCACTGAATTATGAAAATATTTATTTCAAAAAATTGGTGACTTGCCGAAAAATAATTTTTTTACCACAGTGTTGGTAGAGGATAATAAAATTTTATATGTGACATCATTTAGCTAATCTTTCATACTCGTCTTTTACAGCATCGAAAAATGTAAAAATTTGTACATCTTCTGCTCGATTTTTTTTCAATTTTCCCTGAGAGTAAAATACTTTAAAAACTATCCCACGATGTGAGAAACTTTGTCATCATCTTTTTGTAATTACTAAACGATAGCTTCATTTCATCATATTATAAAAAATTAATAAGTGCTGTGGTATACAAATGTTGTATTTGACGGTTTGACGGTATTTATTTGTATCCATCACATTGAATTTTCAAATTTTAATTAATTAATATATTAAATGTGTTTATTTGGAAAGGTTAATTTTAAATTTCAATAAGCTAAACAACCACTACTTTCTTTACCAAAAAATGTGTTACTAAGAATTAAAGATTTGATTTGGCTTACTTATACCAAATCTAAAAACCTCTGACAAAATATAGCGATACAAGGCTCACCCACCCTACTTATATTAAACTGCTTATCGCTTTTTTGCCTGATAAAATACAAAGTTTCAATCCAACAGCAGGCTCAGTTACACAGATAAAACCAAAATGATGTAGATTTTATTTTTGAACAAATCATTCAATTTTCCATACAAACCAAAAAGTTCAAATTGACACATGTAAACGTTGCTTATAAATTCTGCAAAAAATCATGGATGAGTTTGGAACCCAATCAAAGCTTTTAAGTCCCCTCCAGGGTTCTAGAAATTCAAAAATGACCCCAAATCAACTCAGTCTAATGCTACAGCCGCCAAAATTTGCTTTTGGTCGAGTAGCAAACTTGTTACTATTTCCTTTGTTTAAATTTTGGCGATATAGCGTATACTGTACTGCTGCATTGTTAACGTCAATTGACATATTAAATTAAATCTATTTTAACAGAAACTAGTTTTCCTGTCATTTCATTGACTAACATGGCTCTGATTCTCCCACCAGCAATATCAAGAGGTCCACACAAATATTCCTCATTTAGTGTCAAATTGAAAGCTTCGGCCGACTCAAGCTAAAGGTAGATTATGATATGGCACTAATTTAAGGACGGATTCCAACGTATCCTGCCTATCTATTGCTACCAAACGTTTCTGGATGGTTCTTGTTTTCTTTGTGGGCATGTTCCTTTAAAAAATCCAGATCGATGAGCAGCCTCTGGGTGCCGATTCCTAAAATGTCGCATCATGTTCTGGGAGTCATACTTGGGTTGAGAATAACGACAAGAACTTTAGAGTTCAAGGGCGCAATACGCAGCGTTATCCTCTTTTCTGACGTATCTATCGGCTAATTCGGAAAATCCTTTTCCTGATCCTTTTCTGAGC
The DNA here is from genome assembly GCF_029784155.1 of Uranotaenia lowii. NCBI lineage: Eukaryota > Metazoa > Arthropoda > Insecta > Diptera > Culicidae > Uranotaenia > Uranotaenia lowii. The sequence continues at coordinate 351,368 of NW_026598422.1, read as the reverse complement.
ACCGGAAGCTCCTGCAACAGGCTGAGATTCCATTTCTATTCTGTAGCAAAAATGTACAAGCCACTGATAATTTTCAATTCCCTTTGAAAATCGCTCAAAACGGTTTCGTATGAAATAAGTTTGTTTTTATTTGACAGTACTCCATGAAGCATTGGCCATCCAGAGTGCTGTCGATCTTTTTGAAATGAATGAGCACTGAAAGACTTTCATTGTAGTATGAAAATACACATTTTTCTTATGACAGGCAGTAAAGCTTTTTTAAACTGAGCTTCTTTAAGCATCAAGTTTCATTTGATTGAATGTAAAATGGTTGCCCTGATTAATACACTAGAGCTAATACACTCACTAAAAATTCTCAAAAACATTTTTGCATTGTTTATGGGTCATACTGGACTTGCCTGCTTATGGTTTTTGTGCCAATTTATAAATTCACCAAAGAAAGTTTTCCGTTGAACAACTTTATCGAAGGCTTCAACTTTGTATCTTATTGGGCAAAAAAGTAATAAGCTTTTTAACAGGGGTATGTCTTAAAGCATTGATAAACAATAAATTAAATAGACATCACTGATGACAATTGAATTTATTGTTTATCAATGTCAAAAGACATACCCTTGTTAAACAGCTAATAACTTTTTTGCCTAATAAGATACAAAGTTGGGGTCTTTGATTAAGTAGTTCAATGGAAAATTTCCTTCAATGAATTTATAAATTGGCACAAAAACTATTAGCAGGCTCGGTTCTAGAGATGAAACAAAAATGGTGTTGGTTTTTTCGAACAAAATATTGAATTTTCCCATACAAACCTAAAAGTTCAAATTTACTCATGTCAACGTTACCTGAAAATTCTGCAAAAAATCGTAGATGAGTTTTGAACCAAAACAAAGCTTTTAAGACCCTAGGGATTGAGATATTCAAAAATGACCCCAAATCGACTCAGTCTAAAGTTGCAGTGCATACTTTAGAGATCAAATTGATTTATCGATTATAAGAGCTTACACAAGCAACCAAAAGTCACATATTTACTTGAATGAAGGCATTGAAAGTTACATATTGGCTGACAAAGTGAATCAACTGCCCAATTCCCTTTAGTGAACATTATGTTCTCATTAATGAACTTGAAAGTTACTTAAGTGAATAATATGTACGTTGTATGTGACTTGTTTGCCCAATTCCCATAAGTAAAGTATATGTGCTGATTAATGAACTTGAAAGTTGCAAAAGTGATTGATGCGTACGTTATACGGGACATAAGTCACATAAAGGGCACAAAAGTGCTCAAAACGGGATTTGGTAAGTCACAAAAAGCGCATTGAGGTGCTTTCAAAATCAAATCACCACTTCAAGTTTTAGTTTCAGTTAGAACAACATTTAGGCATGGTCTAGTGGTAGCGTGTTCGATTCTCATCACGAAGATCGGGTTCGATCCCCAAGCCGGGCAAGTTTTTTTTTTTCAATATATAATTTGGTAACTGAGTGACCATTCTGATTCGATATATGTAGGAAATGTAGGAAAGAAGCAATTGAGCAATTTGTCGAGTTTGAAATCTGGCGCGTGGCATCATGGCGGCGCCATGTACGGTACATAGTAAATATAATTAAGAGAATATGATATGATATGATATGATATGATATAATATGATATGAACCGATGCCAAGTGTGCAGTTTAGATAGAGATAGATTTTTTGCTCATTTAACGATTTTTTGGAAGCTGAATAGAAGATCATTGGAACTTGAAAGTATCAAAAAGAACTTAAATTTTGAGCTGCATAGAACGTACCTCATATCAATGATGGGGCTAAGTAGGCGTTTTTGTATCTGTTTTATGAGACTTTTGGTTGCTTGGGTATTTCCCGGCGCTCAAAATTTATACTATTTTCGTCACTTGAGCAGCTAGTTGGTTTTTTAACATTTCTGTAAAGATTTCGAGGAAAACTCTTTTTTGTTGAAAAATCTATACTCTAGGAACTTGAAAACTGTTCTTCGTAAAAATAGATTTGAGAATACACGTGTTTCCTTAGAACCCGAGGTGCTGGTTATGCCTTTTCCCTCCGTACAGCTTTTGAATCATTTTTAAATTAGATGAAAATCTCAAATGAACCTTGTCATAATAATTTAGGATTTTTTTCTTCCAAATTCAGCATTTTTATTTCACTGTGAATACATGTTTTAAGCTTGGAATCAAATTTTTAATGATGATAAGCCTAACTATTTTCCGGTAAACCTCAGATGCGTATTTAAAAAAAGTGTCTCATTATAATATCTTATTACCAAGGTAAGTAAATAAGTAAGTAAGTAAGTAAGTAAGTAAGTAAGTAAGTAAGTAAGTAAGTAAGTAAGTAAGTAAGTAAGTAAGTAAGTAAGTAAGTAAGTAAGTAAGTAAGTAAGTAAGTAAGTAAGTAAGTAAGTAAGTAAGTAAGTAAGTAAGTAAGTAAGTAAGTAAGTAAGTAAGTAAGTAAGTAAGTAAGTAAGTAAGTAAGTAAGTAAGTAAGTAAGTAAGTAAGTAAGTAAGTAAGTAAGTAAGTAAGTAAGTAAGTAAGTAAGTAAGTAAGTAAGTAAGTAAGTAAGTAAGTAAGTAAGTAAGTAAGTAAGTAAGTAAGTAAGTAAGTAAGTAAGTAAGTAAGTAAGTAAGTAAGTAAGTAAGTAAGTAAGTAAGTAAGTAAGTAAGTAAGTAAGTAAGTAAGTAAGTTAGTAAGTAAGTAAGTAAGTAAGTAAGTAAGTAAGTAAGTAAGTAGGTAAGTAAGTAAGTAAGTAAGTAAGTAAGTAAGTAAGTAAGTAAGTAAGTAAGTAAGTAAGTAAGTAAGTAAGTAAGTAAGTAAGTAAGTAAGTAAGTAAGTATTATTTCATAATAGATTGAATTCTGCTTATTTCGCCCGACGTATGAATAAGAGAATAACAAGATTGAATTTTTTTTGACATCGCCTCATATCCCACCTTCATGCCGATTTTGTTTTCAATTACGTTCGCGATCAGTTTCATACACCTAGCATGATGCTGAAAGATGATGAAGAAAACGATTATTCTGAAATCACCTTCATGCTTTTATCTTCCGTTTTATGCGTACCGTCACAATCTGTTGACATCATCGGAATCTGTCAATGAGGCAGTCCCTCTCGGTATGATCCAAACCTGAAATCAGGTCTGAAGGTGGGCAACGCTAAACCAAACCCAGCCTTTCGGTATGTTTAAGTCGTCTGTCTGCATCTCCAGACGTTAGAAGCTCGCTCTTTAACGCAACTCATTCATCCCAAAACGCTTTGGAGTAGAAGAGGAAAATGTTAGCAAGAAAAAGAATAATGCATTCACTGAAAAATTTGGCATGAATAATCTTGAAGGTGTGCTCGGTTTACAATGCTCATTCACCTTTCTTTGGATGCTGCTAAACTCTGTATCCAGTTGAGTGTGTCAGACAAAATTAAGGCGAAATATTTCTAAGTTTGGAAGCATTGGAAATCAAATAAAATAGACAAAAGAAAAAAGTTGTAAAGTAATTGATACACTTTTCCAATTACATTTTTTTCAGTTCTTCAACATATATCAATGGTTTAACAAAGTTTAATTAATTTTACGCAACACAGCTGGAACTTTCAAACTGGCACCTTAAGCCAGTCAACACGCGGAAAAAAGGATTAAACGCCAATGAATGGGGGAAGGAATTATTGCCGCGCAAATAAAAGTGCAAAATAAGAGGACCGAACGTGCAGCAGAAGAAAAAAAAAACGCCGAGCCTTCCCGCCGTAATCAACACGTGCTCAAAACGAAGACATGCCTTTTGGTGTTGCTCGGTCCGAAAAAGGTGTTGTAAATAAAAACAAAATAATTTGTACCGGAGAGGAGCGAGACAGCAGCAGAAAAAAAAATCTAAGAATAAAGGTATAATCGGTATGGAACCCTAGAATCTCCGATGGAAGCGGAAGGAAGGTCGGGAAAAAATGTGGGTGTATTGTGCCAATGTTGGCATCGGTGGAAGTTTTGGATTCTTACAAGACGATGGCGGGCGGCGCGACCAGATTTATTTAGGAGAAACGACATCAGCCGATGAGGTTGGAAACAAATCAAAGCGAAAATCATGCAACATGTTGGATTATGTTCGTCGAAAGTCGCGCCACCCAAACGTGCTTGTTTGCCTGTGTAGTTCTTTCAAGTTTTTTGCTGTTGCTGTTGTTTGCTTCATTCCGAGGATTCGATATGGATTTCTCGAGTCTAAGTGAGCACTAACAGCAAATGCACCAAAGAAACTCATTCATTATGGGCGAGTTTTTTTTCAATTCTTGACTTGCTTTCCTCCTCATGCAACAAACGCAAAACCTGAAGGTGTCGTTGGCATGACAGGTACATTTTCTTCGAGAATGTCCATGTGCCAGATTTTATTACGACATACTTTGTGGCAAATTGGCTCAAGGAATCTTTCCGTCACATTCTCCGACAGTTTAATAGAAATCAATTCTAGCTAGAGACAGGACGTTATACGGTATTGTAGTTATGAGGTTAAAGAGGGTCCTTAAAAAATGGCCACTAAAACAGCCCTGTAAAGAACAAATTGGAAGCAGAAGCTTTTATCGATTACGTGACAAGCAAACGGATCAAATTCGTGATGCATCAATTATCCGAGGTTGTCGCAAAAGATTCAAAAGAATAAAAAATTATATGAATCTTTTTTTATAAAATTTTTTATTTCTTTAATTATTTAAATTCATGTTTGATGTTCTTAACACTTAAGGCCTATGGTCGAAAAAGTTCCATCATCCAAATTCAAAAAGCTGTCACTTTCAGTTTCCTCGGCTGAATTTTACCGAATAACTTTTGTTGATTTGAACATAATAATGAATAATGAACAGTTACCAATTTCATATTCATTTCAACTTCTTAGCTTCTGAATTATCTTTTAAATTTTGATGAGATGAATGAATTTTGACCGAAATTAAACAAGTGAATGAAGTTCTTTGGAAGAAATTCATTAAATATTATTTTCTCTGACGCCATACATACATTTCCTTCACTCAGAAGTAAGATCTTGAGCTAAACTAAATAGCTCAATTCAACGCAACTCGGAACAGATGATCAAAAGGTATGGATAGGGGTTACTTCCGAATGATTTTTTTTGAGTTCTGCGGATAGATCTTGGTTTCTGCTTTCTAATGATGATTTGCAGAATATTTTAAAGTTTGTCTCAATTATTCTAGAGCTCTTTTACTGAAGAAAGAATTCTGATCTGAGAATCTGAGTGGAATCAAAATATGATCTTGAGCGGAACCATTTTGTACTGTCAACATCTTTCATAGCTCTCATTTCTATTCTTTGCGCAACTGTGTAAACTTCAATTAAATGCCATCTTTGAAGTTCTTCTAGTTCAAAAATTAATGTTTTTACGTGAACTTAACCTTGCAAGTTGTTCGCAAAATACCCGTTAAAATTAATTTTTTTTCTTATATATTTATTTAAAATAAAAACATTAAAAACTAATTACAAGGTTAAGCATTTTCACGGTTAACAATTTTTAATACAATTCAAGCTAACTTTTATTGATCTTTAATTGTTTTGTTCTCTGTTCTTTGTTTCGGAGGTACCAACTTAGTTCTCTCGTATTCTTTTTCCGTTGACGACGTATCAGAATCCACTCCTTGTTTCTTCCCCTTCTGGTTACTCGGAGTTTTCCTGGCACGTTTCCTTGTTTCAATCAGCTCTCCACTCTGTGGTCTTGTTTCAGGAGTTTCCATCATGCCGACTATGCCTGTGGCCTCCACGTCAGCTTTACCATCGCCATTGTTTGTGTCGTCCATAGCCATAATCGGGTCGGCAAAACTCACCGACGGCTTCCGAGAGTCGGTAGCCGGAGCTTTCTTTCCATTATCTATTGGTTCGTTTTCGTTTGTATCCGTCTCTCTCTGATCGTCACCGAGTGAAACTTTTCCGAGCAAAGTATACCGAAAGCTCACTCTCGTCTCTCTTTCAGCAGTTGCCGAAGGGAGCGAAAGAGAACCAGTGGTGCCGGCTCTCAGCACACGTGCGTTAACCGATGAACGGTTAGTGCACGACGCTCTGAGATGATCGGTTGCTCCACAACCGAAGCATTTGTTCTGCACTCCATCATAGTAAACCCGAACTTGTAGATGATTAATGTGGAGACTTGCGGGAATAAAAAAAGATATCCAATTTTCAATTTGATTTGCTGCATCTGTTTTCGAAAGAACCGATTCCCCAAACTCCAATTTTTATTTTCTTCTTTAAGGAGTTCAATTTTTTTGTAAATTTGAACGATTATCTGAAAAAACAAACGCATTTAGAGCCATGTTGCTCCGAACAACTTTCGAAGGTAAAGTTCAAAAATATTTTCGATCTACAATGCAGAAATATTCTAATAAAAAAAAATCTAATTTATTTCACATCAAGTTTTAATTCTTTGGCGGCAAGGCTAAAAGACTTACACACTAAGATTGCATTTATCTCGCTCGGAACCATGGGTTTCCGTATCACAGGATAACTGCCCAATTCAAGCGAAGCTCGAATGAGAACTCACCCGAGTCTCGGGACGCTTCATCTTTCCTGAGATCCGAGATAAATTTTGTACGAGAGCGCAGGAACTTAAAGTGCCCCCGTGATTTCAGGACTTTGTGATCTCCTGTGAGACCCTCACGTGAGACCCAATTTTTGTCAAATGGTCTTTCTCTTGCTCTCCTGTATAGAACAAACAACAATTTTTTTTTCTCTTTTTCACTTGTGCGCATAAAATTTCAAACCGCCAAAGTTTCAACTCGTTATTTTTTGCAGATCGCCGAACGAAAAAAGCGGAAAAATGATTATCGTCCCACCGTCGCTTGGTCTAGGCAAGAGCTTTCCAGGTCGGCGAGATGTTCCCGGTACGTTTGGTTGGCAGTTTGCTCTTGAGTTCGTGCAAATGTCCTTAATCCCGCATGGGCATCTTCAACGGATCAACAATGCCCGCAAACAGCCGCCTGTTACAAAGGCAGGAAAAACGTGTGCAGTGAATTTAAAATATTATAGTGTTGTATGTCAAAGTACTTAACAAAAATACGAAATATATTGGTTTATGTTTGAATAAAAATCTATATTTTCATTCAAAAAGAAAGTATTGAGAATTTATTTGTATTTAGAGAAAAATAATGAAACCCCTTCAGATCTCCTGCAAATTTCAAAAGAAGCCTGCCATGAGCTCACAGGAGAGTTACAAACCTCCCTGCAATTCACAGGAGAAAAAACATTTCGATGCTACAGGTTAATTTGACAGCTGTTTTCCTGAGCTGTTTTTCTGTCCCGAGATTTGTCCTGTAATTTCAGCTGTTGAAAATACAGAACGAAATCGTTCCGACCACAGGAGATTTGATTAAGTGTGTATGGTGTGTATGATTCTCACACTCAGCCGAAAAAGAAACATTAAATTCACCTGGATTTTCACGTAGGGGTTGATAACGTAAACTATTGCTTGATTTACGTGCTGCACTTGGAAAACACTAAAAATCACTTGATCCTTATGTGACAGTAATCTGCTAAGTAAAGACAAAGTTGGTGCATTCTATTTGATGTTTACATAACATTTGATAGATCATTCACGTATAATCTATGTGAAAGGAAAGGTTGGCCAGGAAGAAGAATTCAAACTGACAATTGGAACTAACTTAAGACTCATAGATTTCGCCACCTTCAAACGAATGCCGTACGTATTTGGATTGTATTGAACTACGATTTGCACGATTTGTCATGCGAATCATTTACGACTACCCTGATTCTTTTTGAAATATACTTTGACAATTTACATCATCATATAGATGATTGAGGTTGTAATCTTGTAGGTCTTCGCTCAATATGCGATTGAGAATATCTTTATATACGACATTTTTTCGTTACAATATGGAAAGTTTGACGACCAATTTGGTCGTCTTATATCGTACAATTTATTATTTGCCTAATTGCTGAATTTTTTCAACGTTCATGAAGTAATTGCAGTACCTGGACACCCTTGACGGTACGATCTGCAGCTCATAATGGTTCCTCGTCGCTGTCTGGAATATATAAATTTATGGGGATTTGCTTAAAAGGCATTAAACCAAAAGCAAATTGTATATTTCTATCACTTAAATCTTTTAAATCGTAGAACACGTCATCGATGATCTAAAAACAGACCAACATTTTGAAGCCTCCTTAAATACGATTCCAATCATCGATGTCTCGTTATCATATATGATTTAATTGAACTTATTTGTATGCTGGTTTCTCATGCTTCTCCCGAACAAAATGTTTCAAAATCCCATACAAACTTCAGGCTCGTTGAGCGACCCCTTCCCGTGATCCGATCTGGCACAAATTTGGCATGAGATCTTGTACTAGGCCTAGAATCAATTTTAGCGTGCAGGGCATAACTTTTTTAAAAGTCGGGTCATTAGGGGCACTCTACTGTACACGACGCTCATTGGTCTTCTACGGGTACTAGACATGGATTGGATATTGCTTGAGGAGGTCCTGCGTACACTCGGAGTATTCAAGCGACGAGTTTTAAGAACCATCTTTGGCGGCAAACAGGAGAACGGAGTGTGGAGGCGAAGGATGATCTACGATTTCACGCGACTCTACGGCAAACCCAGTATCCAGAAGGTGGCAAAGCCTGGATGGATACGCTGGACATGTTGCGCGAAAAGCGGACAACTGTCCTGCAAAACAGGTGTTCGCTATGAATATGCAAGGAATAAGACGAGCGAGGTGGTTAAAACGAACACACACATATAGGATCTCAATGAAACCTCTTGTTTCTTTGAAGAGATCTAATTTACTTAACTCTAAGGCGTACATCTTTCAAGGATATTTTGGCTAGCATCTTACAAATGCTAAAACCACCAGACCACAGAAAGAGTACTATGTGTGCCGTGATCGGGATTCGATCTCATGGACTCTGGCTTAGAAGACTGGAACGCTATCCTCTAGGCCACGTTCGGCGGCTTGATTTCAGTGGTTAAACCAAATGGATCGTCATCTGGCATATGTGAGATACCTGAGAAGTTGGAGAACAGTTGGGCCATGGATCGAGTGGATTCGAAGAATATTGTTTATCAGGTTATGTCGTGAGACCGAAAACTATGAAAATATATGATAGACACAGATAATAATCTCAATCAAAACTTTAAAAACACTTAAATAACTTACAAAGCTAAAATGGCCATTCATGGGCCAAATTGGTGATTTAATGATGAATACAATGCTTCAAGAATTTTGAAAAGTCAAACGACCCATTTTGATTTGAATTTATTTGCACCCATGCAAGGCCGAGTAAAATCGGCTAGTAAGCTGTAAACAAACTTAAATTTTCATTTCACAATTTTGAAATAATTTTTAAAACTTATATCGTCATATTAATCCACTGCCTGGATTTCCTGCGTGCAAGTTTTTATTTTTCATGGTTAAGAAAAACTTTATTTATGGAAGAAAATACAACTTATCTAGCACAAGGATGAGTTTATATCCCCTGAAACAAAGAAAATTATTTTATCGTTACCAAAACTCTCACAAAAATGACAATTTCCATATGATCTAGATTATCGTTTGAGATTTTTGTTTTATGCTACGATCTTAGAAAATAAGCCGCTTTTTAGAGGTGTTTGTCCGTCTTATTTGCTGTTATTAATTTCAGTTAACACACTTAAGACTTTACAGGACCGATTTTTGAGCTCTCATTAGCTCATCTGTGGCCTTATAAAATTGTTGAATGAAAAATTTGTGAAAATTTAAACATCCCATTTTCATTGTTAGTATTTAGTATAACCTTCAAGATTTTCAAACCTTCGATCTTGGATCAGTAACAAATGGCTCCATTGTAACGCGACCCACTCATGATCCAGTTAACGCAATGGAAGTCTAACGACCGATCACCACATTGGGGGCCAAGATGACTTCCACCGGGCCAAGGTGACGACGAAGACGACGGAGGCGACGTTGAAGGGCTCTGTTTTTGTGCGTCCAATCAGACAGACAGTCCGAAAACCTGCCCTAGCTAGACCACAAACATCCGGTGCCACTTTAGAAGTGCCCATGGACCCAGATCCCTCAGAGAGACCTCATCCATCATCATTGTTGTTGTTTTGCTACGCGCCGGCATCAATATCGATCACGCGTATGCATGGCGCATGGCCAACTATGATGATGATCTGAATTGCGAAGACGTCTATTTAGTATGTAGGTAGGTGCTTGATTGGGCCCCGGATCGCATTTAGAGGATCGCGTCCAAGAAAAAAGCTCAGACAGTGTAACACGGGTAGCCTGATGCAAGTGACGTTTATCATGTTTTATCATAATCACTATCATCAGAGCAGGAAGCGGTAGTTAGCAATGAGGTAGAAACTGTCCCGGGCATCGAGCAAACTTCAATCCATCATTCCATGCTCGCTCAAGGTTAATTTTTAATACGTAAGGGTAAATACTTTACAACATGTTTATTATCTGCCCTAGGATGATTGTAGTTATTAGGACAGTCCTATACAAAGTGCTTCAATGTACGAGTTTTCTGTGGCATACTAGCGAGGAGCTAGTTTTTTTTTCTAGAGACGGTTTCATGACGCTTCCGTCAGAAGTAAAACTGAAAATTATATGATTAAAATAAATAGATAAAATTTAAAGACTGTGAAGAGCGATTCTGGATAATCATTGGAAATCATGCACATGAGACTTATTTCATGAAAACCAGGAAAGAAAAATGACTTTGAAATGAATTTTATTTTCATAATATATAATACCAATAAAGCTTTTTTTTCTCCTAAGAAACTCATTTACTATTCTGAGCGAATTTCTGCATAAGCTAAGCATTTGCACACAAATAGGACATTATAATCCAATTACTGTTTGCCATTATCATTCCGTCAAAAGGAATCAAATCTTCAACACTCAAACCTATGTATGTAAATCTAATACACAGGTGAAAGTGACATCTTCGCGAAACTGAACAAAAAAACACAAACTTGATAGGCTTCCCAAAATAACAGCATGGTGCCAGTAAAGAGAAAAAAATATGTGTGTTCCCGCATCAAATTTGGTTGCACGCGGAAAACGAAAAAATCTCACCCGTCTGGTTTTGATATCGCGGATTCCCATTTGGAACTGATTCATGGAGTGCATCCAAGCGAAATCGAAAGTGACACCCGTTGATTCCAGTTTGGATCCTCGAAAAAATGTCCCCATCGCTTTTTTTTCGAAATCTATCTGAGGATGCTCTCTAACCTTTTTCCCATCGAGATCCGATGACTAGAGATAGATGGAGCTGCCTAGGCGAGACGCAGCAACATAATGGATCGCATTGCCTTAATCTTACGATTTACGACGCGTTTTGGAAATCGCGCGCGCCGCTTCTTCACCAATCTGGTAATATTGTAGATGAACTTGGATGTCACCAGCAAAAACAAAAAATCCATTTAAAAGTTTGTAGCATCGTCTTAGCTTGGAACAACTGGTTTTGTTGCCCCTTCGATCAGACGATAACCCAAAAGAGCTACACGGTGATAAAAAGCATCATATCTACTGGCTCTAATCGATACTTCTACGCACACGGATCATCTCGATGGTTCGAGTTCATAGAGTGTGATCTTGAAGATATCACAAATTTGGGTTGGCGAAGATGTTCGTTGGCATTGGACAAGACAATTTCGTTTTTTTTTCAATGCTGTTGTTACATTGTTGCGTCTCATAGATTGAGTCAATTTTAGAATTCAGGACTCTGTTAAATGGCGTTTTAAATTTCATTCCAAAACTTTCTGAACTCGATGTACAATTTGGTGCAGAGAAAAGCTCCAGAGCACCTTCATGTTTTAGACCAATCAAAATATGCTTATCCCCGCGGTGCCAAAATCATCAGTGCTTATTTTGTCTGGATATTGGGAGCGCCAAATTTGGACACATTTCTACTCAACAGCTCTTTACACCGAAATTCGAAGGTTGACTGTTATTTTTTTTAAACACACATCGGCAACACGAAAAACGAAAGATCTCTTCAAAACCTGACCTGCAAGTAGCACAAAATAAAACCGAAGTATTACTAGTGGTAAACATATTTTTTATGAGATTGATTTTGAACGACATACGAAGTTTCCGATATAACAGGCTGGCGAATGGTAGTCAATGTGCAACTCGAGATCCCGTACACCCAAAACAGCAACATGACGACGGTCCTCCTGCAAGATAGTGGGCTAAGCTGCGGGCCTTGCGATCCCATGTCTGAAAAAATCCTGCAACTAGCAATGAACAAGAAATGGGATGGAAATCGGCAAAGACCCACGTGATGAAAAGGAACAAGCTATTCTTAACTAGGAGGTTGGAACATGGGCAGTACCCACGTGCTCACTAACGAATTGAAGAGCCGCAAACTCGACATCGTTGCGCGGCAGGAGGTATTTATGCTGCAAGATATTTAAGATACGTGCGTTTCGAGATGGTCATACCATCTACCAGAGCTGCGGCAACACACACCAGACTGGAACAGCTGTCATGGCACCAGCTGACCAACGAAAACGTCTTAAGACTCACAGATTTCACCGCTTCAAACAAATGGCCGTACGTAGTACCTTTTTCCAGCACCGCCTCCCACATAAGTACACCTGGAGATCGTCGTACCATGCTCACTCAATCACAGATCGACCACGTTTTGATAGATAGCTGGAATTTCTCGGACATCATCTACGTCAGGTCCAATCGAGACTCCAACATCGAGATAGGCCACTATCTGGTGATGATGAAGATGCGCCAAAAACTTTCCATAGCGAACAACATAGGAAACCGATGCCCGCCTCTGTTGAATATCACACGACTGGAGCAACCTAAGAGACGGACGCGCAATCGCTCAAAGCAGCGCTGCTGGCAGAGGGTACAATCTAAATCAAGACAGCCATCAACAGCGTTGCGGAGAACGTCATAAGGCATGTGGAAAGAACTCGACGGAGCAACTGGTTAGACGAAGAATGTGGTAGGGTGATGGACGAAGAGCAGAAGAGGCAGCGAGTCCGAATTTTCCAAGAGAAAAAGCGCCGCCTGTAGGAGGAGAAGGTCGAGGAGCTGGAGCAGCTTCATCTCTTCCAGGAAACACAAAAGTTCATCACGCAGTGGCTTCGTGCCGCAAGCCGAAATCTGCCGAGATAAAGACGTAGGCATCCTGACGGATCATCGTTCGGTGATCAAAATGTGGAAGCAGCACTTCGATGAACATCTAAACGGCGCACATGCAGGAGAACAAGTCAGTGGGGAAAGTTACATAGTCGACATAGCCAACGACATAAAGGAGCCACTCCCAACGATGATGACTTATCAAAATGGGCCGGACAATTTGGTAGATTGCCTACAATTCATGATGGTCCGAATATCGGACACAGAACAGCCACCGAAGGAGAGCGACAAGAAGAGCGACATATTGGACTGTGGAACTACCTAGCGATCAATGTCCTCAATGCCGCCTACAAAGTGTTGTCCCGAATCCTACTCCACTGCCTAACGCCACAAGCAAACAGCTTCGCGGAAAGTCATCAAGCCGGTTTCATGGAGGGACGGTCTACGACGGATCTGATCTTCACACAACGGCTAATCTCCTAAAAATGCCGTGAACACTGAGTCCCTACGCACCATCTATTCATTGATTCGAAGCCTCATACGACACTTTCGACCATGACGAGCTATGGAAAATCATGAATAAAATCGGCTTCCCTGGGAAGCTAACCAGACTGATCAACGTGACGATGAATGGAACGCAGTGCTGTGTGCGGATTTCGGGTGAATTGTCGAGTTCATTCAAACCGCGCAGGGAGTTTCGATAAAGCGATGTTCTATCCTGCATGATGTTCAACGTGACGCTAGAAGGTGTTATTCGACGAGCGGTGGGCGAAATGCGGGGCACAATTTTCAACAGATTCAGTCAACTTATCTGCTTTGCCGACGACATTGATATAGTCGGCAGATCATATGCGGCGGTGGAGGAGATCTACTGACAAACTGAAACGCGAAGAAAAAAGGATTGGGTTGATGTTTAATCCGTCCAAGACAAAGTATATGCTGGCCTGCGGATCCGAGACCGACCGAACTATGCACTCTATGCACTCCACAAGCAACAAAGATCAAGAAGACTCTTGCTCGTGTCTGCAAGTCCGGCGTATTGCAGATGTACGACGGCCAAGAGAACTACACTAAACCCACAAGAGGCTTTCGACGGGTCTGCCAGACCCGCGCGGAAGAAGTGATGCACCCGGGTACTTTTTTTTTTTGGTTACCCAGGTTGTGAATTCGAACAAGGAATTTTACGAATTGGTCCCAATGCACGTCGAGTGCCGTGTCTACATGGGAACAATGGGTCAACTCGTTATATACTCATCCGTATATACATAAGTTACCGAAGGAACCGGCCCATCGAGGATCGTGCTCTAGCAGACGCACGATCAGCAGAACCACACCTGGAGCAGCGCACCATCATCGGACGAGGGTATCAAGTATCATTTGATGCACTCGTCATTTGTCGCCCCAGTGGGGCTCGGTAGTATTAAGAGCGACAGTAATAAATCATTCTAGTTTCGGCCCCGGTACAGTTCAGTTTTGTTTTTTAAAAACATACCGAAGTACCCCGCGAATTTAACTGGCGCAGTCGGTAGGATGCGCAAAGTGTTTTAAAGTTCGTCAAGTAAGACATTTCCGACGGTTTATCGGAAATTTGTAGCTTTAAAGGCTAAAAGGACATTAAGCACTGGTAAATTATTCGAACAGTTCTATCCTCAACGGATTATTGAGGACAGTGAAAGTGTTGTAATAAGTGACAGTGAAAAAGTGTCAAAGTGCGCATCGGAATCAACAATCACGGCCACGGGACGGCTAGAATCCTTACGGACGAAGGATTATCGAACGTAAGTAATAGAAAAGCTAAGTTAGTTCTATAAGTGAACAATATAACCAAAAAGTGAAACAATATAACGAAAAAAATAATAATACAGTGAAATAAAAATTAAAAATTCAATATTTAAAAAATTTTTTAACACAATTTAAAAGTGAAATTAAAGAAATAAAATGTCTAATGATAATGAAACACAAAGAATGCTTGAGGAGACCCAAGCGGTCTTCGAAAAAGCGGAAAAAATACTAAAATCGATGCAGACCCCTCAGGTCATCCGGGATTTACAACCCTTTAGGGGAGAACCCGGTAAATTGCATTCGTTCCTCAAAGCAGCTAACGACTGCATACCCTTCATTGAACCTATGGCTGGCACGCCATTCCATGACATTTGGCTACAGGCCTTAAGATCAAAAATAATAGGACCCGCAGATCAGGTCCTAGAGCTGTATGGTACGCAGCTTATCTGGTCCGAAATTCAATCAAACCTTATAGCGTACTATAGCGACAAAAGGGACCAGGTAACGCTGACAAGAGAATTGTTTTCTCTTGTTCAGCAATCGAATATTGAAGACTTCTACGCAAACGTTTGTAACAAACTATCACTTCTAATAAACAATGTAACAATAAGTACAGAAAACGGTGCAGTGCGGGCAGACAGAATTGCCACGCACAAGGAAAATGCACTACAAGTATTTTTGGCAGGCTTGAGAGAGCCAATTGGTGGAATCGTAAGGGCAAGACAGCCCAAAAACCTGAAAGAAGCCTTTGATGCAGCTATGCAGGAAGGTAACTTTCTCAAAAAAACGATCCCTTTCAAAAATGAGGCCCCTCAAAGGCCACCCAAACCACATTTTTCGTTCCGTCCTCAAACATTTAATCCCTTCAATCAATCTCAGGTAAGTCAACCCCCACTTCGTCAGACCCAGGCATTTGGAATGCCTAATCCATTTAACCAACCCCAAGCAGGTCCATCTCAATTTCCATCCAGACCCGCTTTCATACCGAAATTTCCAATTCCAAGACTTCCTATGCCCAACAGGAACGCATTTGCACCAAAACCCTATAGCAGATTTCCCCCACCGACTCCGATGGACGTAGATCAGTCAATCCAAACGAAAAATGTTAATTATATGAACAGAAACAAACTTTTCAACAGGCAAGAAATTCGAACACACGAGCAATACCCCGAAGATCAATCTTATTTTGAAAACTATTATCCCGATCCTTACTACCCTTATTATAATCCTTATCATCCCTACTTCGATCCAAATTACAATTACTATCCGGAGGAGGATTCTCCAGCAGAGAATCCTAATAAAATTAAAAATCAATTAGAGACCCCTACATTATCGGAATCCAAAACAGAAACCGATAATGAAGACGACTTAAATTTTCAGGTGGATCTAGGTCCAACGAAAAAGACCTAAACAATTTTATCCCTTATGTCATGATTCAAACCTCTAAGGGACAATTAAAATTTTTGGTGGACACTGGTGCCAACAAAAATTATATTAGCAAGAATCATGTAAATATTGAAAAATGTAGGACGACTAATGCAGCAAAAGTGCGTAACATTAGTGGCCTGCATACAGTTGACAAATTCGTGGAATTCAACCCCTTTCCACAAATTCAAAATAATAAACTCCTTTTTTTGTCTTCGACTTCCATCCTTTCTTTGATGGGTTGATAGGCTATGAAGCACTCAGACAAATGGAAGCTGAGATTTTAACTGCTTCAAACGAACTAAAAATTTCGGGTGAGAGGATCAAAATGTATAAAAAGTATCCTCAAAAATCGTTTACTCTCAATGCTAACGAAATAAACATTATTCCGATTGAAACTTTGGAAAATGGAGATTTTTGCATTGAAGACGATCGCGAGATTCACCCTGGCGTATTTTTGTTAGCAGGATTATATTCTGCAAATGACAACCTTGCTAATGTGTTGTTGAGTAACACATTGGACGAAACAGTTAAATTAAAAAGAAATATTTCAATTGGCGAAATAAATCACGTCGAAGCGACAGCTTCTAAACTTCCTCTCAAATGTGGAAAAACGAATAAAAGCTCATTGCTTCCACAATTGAGATTGAGTCATTTGAACTCTGAGGAAAAAAAGAAACTGACTGAACTTCTGATTCAGTACGATGATATTTTTCATCAAGATGGTCAAAAGCTCAGCTTTACTAACGCGATCAAACATCGCATTAACACAACCGATGACCTACCGGTATATACGAAATCCTATCGTTACCCCTTCTGCCACAAGGAAGAAGTACAACGACAGATTTCAAAGATGCTGGACCAAGGCATCATAAGGCCATCAGTCTCCCCATGGTCCTCACCCATTTGGATCGTCCCCAAAAAGGTCGATGCTTCTGGCTTGAAGAAATGGCGATTGGTGATTGATTACAGGAAGCTAAATGAAAAAACTATTAGCGACCGGTACCCTATTCCTAATATCACTGAGATATTAGACAAATTAGGGAAATGCATGTATTTCTCAACGCTCGATCTAGCCTCAGGGTTTCATCAGATCGAAGTACATGAGAAAGACATACCGAAGACGGCATTTAGCGTTGATCACGGTTTATACGAATTTGTCAGGATGCCCTTTGGCCTCCGAAACGCTCCATCAACTTTTCAAAGAGTTATGGATAACATACTCCGTGATCATATCGGAAAAATATGCTTGGTCTATATGGACGATATAATTGTCTATTCAACCAGCCTTCAAGAACACTTGGAGAATCTGGGAAAAATCTTCAATACTTTGAAGAAATTCAATATGAAGGTCCAATTAGACAAAAGTGAGTTTTTACATAAGGAAGTAGCTTTTCTGGGACACGTCGTGACACCCGAAGGTGTAAAACCTAACCCGGACAAGATCAAGGCAATAAAAGAATGGACTTTGCCCAACACCGAAAAGGACCTGAGAGCTTTCTTAGGAATTCTCGGTTACTATCGCAAATTCATTCGTGACTTTGCCAGGATAGCCAAACCTTTAACTCAACAGTTGAGAAAGGGAGAGCGTGTTACTCATACGCCCGAATTCATTTCAGCATTTGAGAAATGTAAAAAGATCCTTACAAGCAGCCAAATTTTGATATATCCAGATTTCACGAAGCAATTTGTGTTAACGACGGATGCCTCAAAATATGCCGTAGGAGCGGTCTTGTCTCAAGGACCAATTGGACAAGATAAGCCCATTGCCTTTGCTTCTCGAACCTTATCGAAAAGTGAAGAGAAATATAGCACAATCGAAAAAGAACTTTTAGCCATAGATTGGGCGTGTAAATATTTTCGACCATACGTTTATGGAAGAAAATTTATCCTCTACACGGACCATCAGCCATTAACATACGCCTTGAACCTCAAAGACCCTCACGGAAAACTCGCGAGATGGTCTCTAAGACTAAAGGAATATGAATTTGAAATTAAATTCAGACCCGGTAAACAAAACGTCGTCGCCGACGGTCTGTCCAGAATAAATTTGGAAGGTAATCTAGAAGGAAATCTAAAAGGAGATCTGCACAATAATGATCAAAGTGATGACGAAAGCTCTTCAGATATCACTGCTCATTCTGCAGAATCAGATAATGAAGATTTCTTGAAAATGACAGAACTACCTCTGAATATTTATAGAAACCAAATTCTTCTGAAACAAGGAGACCAAGAATCAGAAGAGTTTGAAGAAATTTTCCCAGGAATTTTCAGAAGAACCTTAACCAAAGTGGTATTTGGCGTACCATTCTTCATAAGAATGTTTAAGGACTTCTTACACCCATCCAGGATAACAGGTATGCTTTGCCCTGAATCCTTGTTAAATACCCTCCAAATTACTTATAAAAATTATTTCTCTCGAAACAAAACCTTTAAAGTTATACTAACGCAATGTTTATTACAGGACCTCAGAAGCACAGAAGAACAGGATGCCATTATCGAAAATACACATCAACGTGCCCACAGGGGTGTGGAAGAAAACCAGAAAGTAATAATTAAAAAGTTTTATTTCCCAAAAATGCGGAATAAGATTCGCACATACATAAATCTCTGCACAACATGCCTTGAGAATAAGTATGAACGGATCCCGTACAAAATTTCCTTTGCATCTACACCTATTCCCAAAAAACCCCTAGACATAGTCCACATGGATATTTTCATTTCCCAACCAAACCTTTTCATCTCTACAGTAGACAAACTTTCTCGCTTTGCTGTCCTAACTCCCATTAAATCCAGATCAATACCGGACATAAAAAAGGCTCTGATCAAAATTATTTCTACCTTTGGCACTCCTAAATTGATTGTTTGTGACAACGAACCAGCATTTCGATCCATTGAAATTCGAAGTCTACTTAACAGACTTGAATCAGAACTTTATTTTGTACCACCCAATAACAGCCAAGTAAACGGCATCGTTGAAAAATTCCATTCCACCCTGAGTGAAATTTTTCTTTGCATCAAAGATAAGTATGATGACATTCCTGACAAACAGAAATATCAAATTGCCACAACACTTTATAATACAACCATTCATTCTGCAACAAAACTTAAACCCCTAGAAATATTTTATGGCATTAAAGAAGGAGAAGAACGACCCCTAAATCTTGAACTCATTTTGGAAAATAGAAATAAAATTTTCGATGAAGTCGTAGAACGACTAGAAAAATATCAAAAACAAACTATAGACCAACACAACAAAAATAGATCCCCTGAACCAAACTTTGAAACAGACCAAAGCTTGTACAACAGAATACAAGGAATCAGGAACAAAAAACGTAGAAGATACAAAAAAGTTAAGGTCTTACAAGACAAACGTAAAACTTTTACTGATCATAGGAATATTGTAATCCATAAATCAAAATTGAAAAAACTTAGGAAAAATTAAATTTTGCACTAAACAAACTCTTTTTACCCCACAGCATAATGTCTCACTTGAGTTACCTCGTAATTCTGATCGTAATAAGAACAATCAATTGTCAATATGTTCAAATTCACGATATAACGAACAACGCAGGAGCGTTGATTCTTCAAAGAGGAGAAGGGAGGATAATCGCAGGATATGATAGACTCTTACATATTATCGAATTACCACAATTTGAAATGTCCATTTCTATCCTTGAAAATGTGTCTCAACAACTTAAAAACTCATCTAGTGAATTGTCAGAAATTTTACAAACAAAATTAAGAGAAATCAGATTTACATTTAACACTATCAATATAAATTCATTTAGATCAAAACGTGCAATTGAAACCCTTGGAAGTGTAATTAAATTTGTATCAGGAAATTTAGACGCAGAGGATTTAAGAATTATAAACTCAGATTTAGACAGCCTAAGGAAATCGCAAGCAGGATTAATAAAACAAAATAACAGACAAATAAAAATCAACTCCAAATTTGAAAATAGGATAAACCTTGTGAACAACGACATAAAAATTCAACAAAGCCTTTTGAGAAATTTTCTCCAAACTAGCAATAACGTGATAGCTGAAAACCAAAGAATAGCCTTGATATTCAAAACCGATATACTTCTAGACTCACTAAAATCTATAGAATACGCGATTATGCTTGCAAAACTTAACATTATAAGTAGGCAAATCCTCTCGACTAAAGAAATCAAAACAATTGTAAACGAACTAAACAATCAAGGCGTGGAGATACACCATCTGGACAACATCGACGATATCCTCACTACAACGGTCATCTATAAAGGATCAACTCTTATCATCTCGGTGAACATTCCCAGACTCCTTCCAACCAAGTATCAGGAATTCGTAATCGAACCCTTACCAATCTCCAACCGGACATTCAAAATCAATCATCGTACGGTTTTTGCGAACTCGGAGCAAACGCTAGCCACCATTTCACCATGCCGTGGAAACGACAAAGTCCAAATTTGTGAGAGAACCCAAATTATTGACATCAGCAATAATCAATGCGAAAGTTCAATAGTCCGAGCTCAACATGGAGCATGCGATATGACAGAAAAAGCTGCGACAACGGAAGTCAGGCAAATTACACCAGGCACACTATTGGTGATAGCCAACAACCGCAATGTCACCTTGAACAGCACCTGTGGAATCTACGATAAAGTTCTCACGGGAATTCATACAATTCTATTTCACAATTGCTCAGTAAGAATAAAAAACGAGCTATACGAGAACTATGAAATCGAGTTTCGGCAGAAGACGATTTTGCCTATACAAGCAGAAAAAATATCGCCCGTGTACGTTGAACCGCACACCAATTATTCGGAAATTAAAGAACTGCACCTGAAAAACAGAAGACACTTGGAAAGTCTCGAATCCAAGCAAACTGTTCAAAATGCATCACTAAGCTTTTTCGCCATAGTAATGATTTTACTGGTGGGTTTCGGCTTAAAGAAATTCAAAGAAAAGCTAGCAAAATTCCAGATCGCAACGGACGCAGAAATGCCCCAACCGAGACGTTTGGGACTTACGGAGGGAGCAGTTACCGAAGGAACCGGCCCATCGAGGATCGTGCTCTAGCAGACGCACGATCAGCAGAACCACACCTGGAGCAGCGCACCATCATCGGACGAGGGTATCAAGTATCATTTGATGCACTCGTCATTTGTCGCCCCAGTGGGGCTCGGTAGTATTAAGAGCGACAGTAATAAATCATTCTAGTTTCGGCCCCGGTACAGTTCAGTTTTGTTTTTTAAAAACATACCGAAGTACCCCGCGAATTTAACTCATATGCCCTAAACTCCACCTGGGGCGTCAGACTATTTCTCAAACCGGTACCTGCCCTAAGGCAATACTTCGGTAGGGAGTGTCTAATTCACGCATAGCGCTATTTTCGCAACACTCGCCAAGAAGTTCATATTTAAATTAAATATCATCCTGACCTCCCAAGATCATCTTCACGTTGTGGTTCCATCGGCTACGCTGATTGTTTTGCGTAGTTCATTTCATAGCTTCGGACTCTTTAAGCTTAGTAAAGTTTACTTACGTTATCCTACGTCAATCGCAATTTGCGTCAGTCTCCAACTCCTTTGCAAAGTAGTCATTATCCGAGCGAGCACATCACTGACTGCCTGCCATGTGTGCCACACATCTTCTGCAACATGTTGTCCGCTGTCGTTTCTGGTCCGCAGGCGGCGAATATGTTGGCATGTTCCTCTTCAAATCTTGGGCAATAGAATACCACGTGTTCGGGTGTCTTGTCCACGTCACCGCATGCTAGGCAGACCGGCGAGGCCGCATGTCCGAACCTGTGGTGATACTTCATGAAGCATCCATGGCCAGTCAGGAATTGCGTCATGTGGAAATCCACTTCGCCATGCATTCTCTCCATCCACTCTTTGATGTTTGGGATCAAACGATGGGTCCACCGTCCGAGCTGTCCCACAGCTGCTGCCAGTTGGCCATGGAGCTATCTCTGGCTCGTGTTCTCACGTTTTGCGTGCCTCTATTTTCGTAGCAATATGAGTCCTCCACCAACAAAACCGAGATGGGCATGACTCCCGCTACAACGCATGCAGCCTCCGACGAAACGGTGCGGTATGCACTGATGACCCCCAAATTCATTTGCCTCTGTACACTGTTCAGCTTCTGCTGGTTACACTGGATGTTAAGACCAGATTTCCAGGCCGCCCCTCCATATCGAAGGATTGACGAAACTACACTCGAAATTATCCTTCGCTGACTACTTCGGATCCCCGAGTTGTTCGCCATTATCCTCGTGAGTGCGGCCGTTGCTGTTGCCGCCTTCTTGCACACATACTCAACGTGGTTTTTAAAGCTGAGCCGGTCGTCAATCATCACACCCAAATATTTAAGCTCTCGCTTTGATTCGATAGTGCATGATTCAACTGTGGTCCTGCCTGTTTGTGGTGAAATCAGGTTTGATATCAGGACCATCTCGGTTTTGTGGTGAGCCAACTGCAAACTTTTGGAGTGCATCCAGCTCTCTACCGCATCTACAGCCTCTGAAGCTCTTAGCTGGACGATTTCTGTAGAGTAACCCGTCGCTAGTAGCACGACGTCGTCCGCGGAACCAACCAACTTTACTCCCTCTGGCAGGCTCAATGGCGGCACCTCATCATACATAATATTCCACAGAACCGGGCCCAGTATCGACCCTTGCGGTACTCCAGCTGTAACATCCATTTCCTGAAATCCTTCGCTCGTCAAGTATAGAAGCTTGCGGTTCTGGAAATAGCTTTCCGCTAATTTGCAGAGATATTTCGGTATCCTTATTTTTATAAGCGAAGAAGCAATCGCTGCCCAGCTGACACTATTGAAGGCGTTACGCACGTCCAATCTTACTACCGCACAAAAACGGTCTCCTCTTCTCTTCTTGAGTCTGGCTTTATCAGCCGTTTCGATAACAGTTCGACTGGCGTCGACTGTGCATCGCCCTTTTTGAAAGCCGAAGTGATTGTTGGACAATCCGCCTTTGCCCTCGGTGTACCGCTGGATACGATTCAAGATCACCTTTTCCAGAATCTTTCCAACCGTATCCAGTAGGCATATTGGCCTGTATGCCGATGGGTTCCCCAATGGCTTTCCTGGTTTGGGCAGCAAAACCAGCTTCTGCCGTTTCCAAATATCTGGAAACATTCTTTCCTCTATACAAATTTGCAGTGACGATCGGAACATTTCGGGAAATTCCATAATCGCGGCCTTAACTGCAATGTTCGGGATATCATCTGCACCCGGGTACTTAGGTACCAGTACTTGGGTGTGAGCGTGAGGGTCCAACACGCGTTCGGGGGGTCATGTCCCTGATATGCGGATGTGACCGGAGGGAGAACGATCGCCAACTCGATTTGCGCTTCGGTGGGTAAAGACCCGACTCGCAAAACGAGTAGATGCGCAAAGTGGTGGCCAATGGTGGGTCGATCACTTAGGGACGTGTTTTGTACGTCAGAGTCTGAGAAGCACAGTTTTCTGGAGGTGTCAGGGTTTGACACGCGTTTCGGGATTTGTTGCACCTGAACCGCGTGTGACCTGATGAGGGCAGTCTATAGCTCGATCTGCGCTTCGGGTGAGTCAGGCGCCCGACTTGAAGATTGAGTAGTTGCACTGAGTGGTGACTTGGACCCCCTGACCCGCGTGTTCGAACAGAGAAAGTGTCGTCGACAACTCGCTTTGTGTTTCTGGACTTCCGGGACTAGATCCACAAAGCTTGTAGTTGCGCTACATGGGGACCTCATTCACACGATAAAATGTCGGGTCCTAACTCGTCAGGGGAGGGGCTGCGCATCAAATTTTGTTAGAATGAGGTATTGCTGACAGAGGATTCGGAAACGAGTATTGCCTTGGAGCGCACTAGCGCGAATTGACCTCCCACTATTGAAGCAAAGTGTGTCAAACAGTTCGAGGTGGGAGCCAAGGTCAGTGGCCCCAGGTGGACTTTATGGCGTAGGGGGTATAGTGTTCCTTAACATTGTATCATGAGTCGTCCAATTGCACCCATGAACCCAGAGTAGCAAACTGGGGGGACGTGGTGGCTCGCCGCGCCTTGGAATGCAATCCGTAAAATGGATTTACCACCTGGGTTAACAACTAATAATAAAAAGAAGAACCTGCGCAGACACGAAGTATTCAAGTGACAAGTGTTAAGGTGTTCACTGCCAATCCGGTAGGAACGAGACGAACAGGGGAGCAACGAGCAAGGTGGTTAGACCAAATGGAGCGTGATCTGGCGAATGTGAGATACCCGAGAAGTGACAATTGGTTTTCATGTAGAATTACAGTTAAAGATAGATAAGAAATAGGACAAGATTTGTTTAGGTGTATTATTGCAAACGCTTCAATAACCGTTCAAATGAGATGCAATGTTAGATGTCATGTATAGGAAATGTAGAGGAGTAAAAGAGAGAGAAATCAGACAATCGCATTGATCAGAGAGCGACAAATGCGTGACGGTCATTCTATCCGTGATTGTTGCGGAATAAAGAAGTGTAGGAGAAAATATCTGTGAACCTTAGAAAGGCAAAAAGTCCGCTTGGAACATCGGAAGGATACTACAATGGCGCAGTCGGTAGGATTAGTAGTGTTTTCGGGTACTGGTGAACTAAAGAAAAAAGATTCGAAAGCCACGTGTTGAAAAAAAAATGGAGGAAGAAAAATTAATGAATCAGAGCGAGAGAACTCTGTATCAGAGCGAGAGTTCTCTGATGGAAAAGAAATTAAGTTAAAATCAGAGCTAGAGTACTCTGGAAAATAAGGTGAAATATTGAAAAAAAGAGAGCGAGAGACTCTAGAATAAAACAGCACACGATGGGCTACGCTTTCTTACTAGTTCTCCAGTACCTGAAAAATACTAAGTAATCGATGCTCTCGGTTTGCAGCTTGATCTAATAGTTCAGCTTGATAACTAAAGAAGGACCCGATGCCTTTTCCTTTACGAAAGTTAAATTGTCGTTCGTCTAAAAGATTCTTGTCTTCCCAGTAAGTCATGTGACGTCGGTTTGCCATTCTCTCCAGGACGATACCTAGATGGTAATTTGGAATCTCCCGCTAACTGTTTGGATACTCACCACGAGACCAGAGCCGATGAAATCCGTTTAATAGTTCTTGTTTTATTCTAATTAGTAATCGCTTTATTATAAGGTAGGCTATTTGGTCAGAACCACAGGACTTACTTCGAACGTTGTCAAGTGACTACAGGGTCCGGCAATTGAAGTGCTACATTGAAATCAACATAAATTGATCAAAACAATAACTTTTTATTTCAAATTCATTCAATTTCTCTTGGATATATTATACTTTTTCAAAATTCACTGGTAAAGTTCGACTTGTTCGCCCTTGAGTTTAACCACTCGCCGCAGACGGTCGAGGAACGTATCCCGTATCGGTATTTTATCCCAGGCTGCTTCAGGACCTCCACACCTTCATGTTTCTTAGAGCAGCCTTCGGCCTCCAACATACTCCAAACAGCGAAGTCCATAGGGTTCAGGTCTGGCGAACTCGCCGGCCACTCGGAGCTCGAAATGAAATCTGGAAAATGTTGCGCAGTCCAAATTTGGGTTTTCTTCGCTTTGTGAGCCGGCGCCGAACCTGTTGGAAAACCCAATCCCTGGAATCAAGGCGCTTCTTGACTATCTTCGCCATGGCAGGTGTCAACACAATAGGTCGGCGTCCCCCACCATACCGTTTTTTTGGCACTTCTGGTCTTTTAACTGTACGGTATACAAAACTATCACGAACTATGTACTTCTGCCGTTTGCCAGCTAGCAACAAGGCAACCACAGCGCTACGTTTCTTTTCGAGATCCATTTTTCCGGATAACACCTGATTACAAAAGTAACACTTACATCCAATGATAGCTCAGACTTAATGTAAACAAAGCGACGAGGGGTCATTCAAAACTATTTAGTGTGCAATGAAATAATTACTGTTGAAGTAATGTAGCAGTTCAAAAGTCGGACCCTGTAGCTAAGAACAACTCTTACAAATGATTCCCGATTGCTATTTAAAATTTATCAGCTCTAGATACAGCATTTTCCGCGAATACGCAAAAGGACCGATAAACCAACTCGCCGAGCTGTTATTTTGGGACCTTTTGCATGCACAGGGCAACGTTAAGAAATTGTTTTGAGAATATTTTGCTCCGTAATTTTTACCGATTCCCGAACCGCAAATATTTCTAAAAATCATAGTGATCATACCACCAAGACCATCACCGACCACATCATCGCTACCGCCATCAGTCCATCACCCGCTCGCAAGGAAAAGGTTTGATTAACGTAAAAATACGAACTGGCTGGAGTGTGGTTCGAGAAACTTCTACCCACCCTCCCACTCTCCCACCTCGCCAAAAATCACCGACTTGCAGCGTATCAAATATAAAACAGCCACCAATACCTGCCATCCATCCGCTCCGCCGATTTTAAACCGCATAAACAGCCACTTGCCGTATCCTGCTCGCAACCTGACACTCACTATTCAACCCGAAATCCGTACAGAAGCCACAAAACGTCCCGTAAACCGACTGTAAAAGTGTAAACCACGATCGGCTAGAATAAAAACAACCTTCGCTGCCTGTGTTTTTATTTCGCTTCCGATTATCCGCAACAAATCCATACACCACCCGCCACCATCGTCGCTGACCGCATCGGACCACCGCACACCCCGATACACCGGGAGGCGAACAAGGTAACCCAGAAAACAAACGTCAATTCTTTTGCTTCAACATACTACCACCCTGCGCACATTTTTATCGACCGAAGCGCCATCTATGAGTGAGTAGCTCAACCACTCTCTTCAAAAGAAGTGTTGTCAAAAACTCTCTTGGAACCATGTCCACTTGTTGCGAAAGTTGCTCTGTAAGTTTTACAGATTCAACTATAAGAGTCAAATGTCAAGCTTTCTGTTCCGTCACCTATTGTTTGAGATGTTCAGGACTGGATGAGGAAATGCTTGCTGCCGTGTCGTCCAATAATCTTGTTACTTGGAGATGCCGCGGATGCAAAGCCTTGATGGAAAAAGCCCGTTTTCGCAATGCTCTGCTGTCCGTCGAAAGCTCAAACGCACGAATTCTTGAAGAGATCAAAACTGAAATTTGCAATCATGTTCGCAATGATTTATTGCAAGAATTGCGGAAAAATTTTGACGCAATTACAAAAAATACACCGATACCTTCTCGTAGAGCGGGATTCACCAATATTCGCATGGGTCAACCCGCTTCAGTGAAGCGAGGTAGGGAGTCTGAAGAAAATAACGAAATTAATGACTCAACGCCCCGTCGCCCTGCAAAGCTCTTACGCGGTACTGACACGGCACATTCTGCACCACCGCAAGAAAACTCCGAAGAGAATTGTTTCCATTTGTATCTGTCAGGAATTTCTCCAGAGGTAACCGATGCAGAAGTGTTGGAGCTTGCACAAGGAGCTTTGACCACTTCAGACTTAAAACTGGTTAAGCTCGTTCCTCGTGGCAGGGACACCAGTGGATTTTCCTACATTTCATACAAAATTTCTATGAGTTTGAATCTAAAGGAAAAAGCTATGAAGCCTTCTACTTGGCCTCTTGGACTTGTGTTCCGAGAGTTCAAGTCGATCACTGCTCCTCGTAGGGTTTTTTGGAAGCCTCTATCGAAAACTTCCGACCCAATATCGCTGAATCTGACCACGAGCGGGAATACGGAGACAACTTCTCTGCCCCAGTAAATGGTTCTACGACTTCCGTTGTGCAAGATATCGTTCATATCCAGCCTGCAAGACTACGTTCACAATCCAATCAGTGATCCGCGCAGTCATGCCAATCAGCGCGAGTTCTTAATATACTACCAAAACGTCCGTGGAATCCGAACAAAAACTAACGATCTTATGCTTGCGCTTCAACGATGTGATTACGATATAGTTGTTCTGACAGAAACATGGCTCCATCCCAAAATCAACAATGCCGAATTTGCCGCCAACTACACAGTTTTTCGATGTGATCGTAATCCTGAATCCAGCAATTTAAGCCGTGGTGGTGGAGTACTCATTGCTGTTAAACATGACATTGTCTGTAAATCCGTCAACCTAGTCCATTGTAACCGACTGGAACAAGTAACTGCCCGTATTGTACTGGATCATCAGGTATTATTTTTGTGTGTAGTGTATCTGCGCCCCAATAGCGACCCTGTTTTCTATGACCTTCACGCCGAAGCTATTCAGCGAATTTCCGACAAAGCATCTATTGATGATTTAATTTTGGTTTTGGGGTACTACAACTTACCGAATCTCGTATGGACCTTGGATGAAGATGTAGACGCTTTCATCCCAAACAACGCATCAACTGAATCCGAATGCATTCTTGCTGAGAAAATTTTAGGTTCTGGATTAAAACAGATAAACGACAACTATAATGTTCATGGTAAACTACTTGACCTCGCTTTCGTCAGTGACACATGTTCGTTCGATGTTTGCAATCCACCGTCAGCACTTTTAAGAATTGACACGCACCATGCACCGTTTATTTTAAAACTTGACAATGGCTATGCATTCAGCTACCCCGAGCGTGTTGTATCTCAACAATATGACTACCGTAACTGCGACTTCGAAGCATTGACCAACGCTCTCGAAGAAATTGACTGGACCACATTGCTAACATACACAGACGTTGACGACTCCGTTTCTTGTTTCTATGAACACATATATGATACCTTAGCAATGTTTGTCCCTAAGAAAATAACAAAACCTGAATCACTCCTCAACAAAACTAATCCAGCTGCATTTTGGTCGTATATCCGTAGCCGCAAAAATACGAATAGGATCCCTACTGACGTTAACTACTCCGGCAAAACCGCAGAATGTCTCACGGATTGCGCAAATTTGTTCGCTGAATTTTTTCGATCGGTCTTCCATAATGATAATGGACTCCTCCCTCCGTCTGCAGCATCTTTACCGTCATACAGCGTAAACATGCCTCCACTTGTTTTATCTGTTGTTGATGTCTACAATGCACTGACTGCAGTGAACTCCTCCAAAGGACCAGGACCTGATAATCTGCCACCGTTGTTTTTTAAAAATTGTGCATCTGCTATAGCGATGCCTCTTACTAGGATTTTCAATTTATCTCTGTCTTCCGGAACATTCCCGCTAGCTTGGAAAATGGCTTCGATTACACCAGTACATAAAAGCGGCAGCACACATTGTATAGAAAACTATCGGCCAATCTCGATCCTCAACTGTTTAGCAAAAGTTCTGGAGATTTTAGTGTACAATGCTGTTTACCCATCCGCTAAACAATTAATTGACGATGCTCAACACGGATTTATGAGAAAACGGTCAACCACCTCCAATCTGATGTCATTTACTAATCTCGTTTTGCCAAAGCTCGAAAAACGTCAGCAAGTTGATGTAGCTTACATAGATTTCTCTAAAGCCTTTGACCGAGTGCCTCATAAACTTGTGATAGAAAAACTCAGACACTTGGGACTTCCTGAATGGATTATTAAGTGGCTTGAGTCGTATCTAAACTCCCGCCCAGCTTACGTCCGAGTAAACTCCGTCTGTTCTGTGAACTTCGTGATACCTTCTGGTGTTCCCCAAGGTAGTCATCTTGGGCCACTTATATTTATCATGTTCGTGAACGATTTGTGCTATCAGCTGACCTCACAAAAGCTATTTTACGCAGACGATTTAAAGCTTTTTCGCCAAATCACGACACCACTTGACTGTATTTTACTGCAGAATGATCTTGACGCTGTTCTAAGGTGGTGCAAGTTGAACGGGATGTTGGTGAATGTGGAAAAGTGTAAACTAGTGAGTTTCTCAAGATCACGCAACTTGCTCCTCCATAATTACGCTATGAATGATTGCTCTTTGGAACGGGTCGACACAATTAAGGACCTAGGTGTAATTTTTGACAGTCGGATGAGATTCCACACACACGTTGCCACCACAATCGCAAAGGCGTACGTAATGCTTGGCTTTCTTCGTCGAAACACTGTTCATTTCAACGATATTTATGCTTGCAAAGCTCTTTATTGCTCGATTGTCAGAAGCATTCTCGAGTACGCAGCTCCTGTTTGGGCCCCGTATCAATCAACTCTTAGCCAATCCATCGAAGGTGTCCAGCGAGCCTTTATTCGGTTCGCTCTACGGCAATTAGGATGGAATCCAGAAATCGCAACACCTTACGAACAATGATGTAACCTTATACACTTAGAAACGCTGTCCCGTAGAAGGAAATTCTTACAGTGTCTTTTCACATATGACATTCTGAGCGGCAACATCGAAAATAGTGAGTTGTTACAAAATGTCCATCTATTCGCTCCTTCACGCCCACTTCGAACTCAACAGCTCCTTTGGATTCCCGCTCACCGAACAACGTATGGATACTTCAACCCAATGGACACGTGCAACCGTTACTTCAGTGAGTGTGCCAGCATTTTTGATTTTGGCATTTCAAAACAAGTGTATAAAAATAGGTTAAGACAATTTTTAGCTCAATAAGTCTGTGCGAAATTATCCTTCGAAGACATTAAATAAATAAATAAATAAAAAATAAATTGATCAAAACAATAACTTTTTATTTCAAATTCATTCAATTTCTCTTGGATATATTATACTTTTTCAAAATTCACTGGTAAAGTTCGACTTGTTCGCCCTTGAGTTTAACCACTCGCCGCAGACGGTCGAGGAACGTATCCCGTATCGGTATTTTATCCCAGGCTGCTTCAGGACCTCCACACCTTCATGTTTCTTAGAGCAGCCTTCGGCCTCCAACATACTCCAAACAGCGAAGTCCATAGGGTTCAGGTCTGGCGAACTCGCCGGCCACTCGGAGCTCGAAATGAAATCTGGAAAATGTTGCGCAGTCCAAATTTGGGTTTTCTTCGCTTTGTGAGCCGGCGCCGAACCTGTTGGAAAACCCAATCCCTGGAATCAAGGCGCTTCTTGACTATCTTCGCCATGGCAGGTGTCAACACAATAGGTCGGCGTCCCCCACCATACCGTTTTTTGGCACTTCTGGTCTTTTAACTGTACGGTATACAAAACTATCACGAACTATGTACTTCTGCCGTTTGCCAGCTAGCAACAAGGCAACCACAGCGCTACGTTTCTTTTCGAGATCCATTTTTCCGGATAACACCTGATTACAAAAGTAACACTTACATCCAATGATAGCTCAGACTTAATGTAAACAAAGCGACGAGGGGTCATTCAAAACTATTTAGTGTGCAATGAAATAATTACTGTTGAAGTAATGTAGCAGTTCAAAAGTCGGACCCTGTAGCTAAGAACAACTCTTACAAATGATTCCCGATTGCTATTTAAAATTTATCAGCTCTAGATACAGCATTTTCCGCGAATACGCAAAAGGACCGATAAACCAACTCGTCGAGCTGTTATTTTGGGACCTTTTGCATGCACAGGGCAACGCAAAAGGACGTTAAAACTAAATCATACTCAAAAATGAGAAAGTCATTATCTTTACGTCTTAAATTCCAATTTTAATGGTAAAGTTATTTTTTGACTGAATAAACCAATTTTTAATCTAATATAGAATACATGTTTATCAACCGTTTGCAGTCAATAACTTTTTTAATAACGGTTCATACGACCTAATGAAAACAAACTCTAAAAATATTTTAATTTTGCCTGAAAATGATTAGGAAAGGCTAAATTGTCCATTTCTGAAAATGTTATTGTTATCTTTTTTTGATCGCCGCTGGGATTCGTTTCTTCTACCCAAAGCGCTCTAGCATTGACGTTTCCACCTATGAATTTTCATTTCTGTTTTAATTGCTCTTTAATTAAAATTTCAATTTGCCGATATGCCATAAATTTAGATAAGAATTTCTTAAGAAATTAGAGTGACTGTTTTTTCTTCCTTTAAAACATCTGCTATAAACACACCGTGTATCTGTGTCCTACTTCCAACCAATTTTCACAGTTTCATCTGACGAACTGAACACTTAAACTAACTTCTCATCTCCTGACTGCCGGAGTATTTGCAAATATAACTGGTGAGTTTGAAATGAACTTCCGCAGGTTGAATCAAAGTGAGTTTGTGAGATCCGTAGTTTCTTCAACTAGACGGTCGGCCATACAAAAGTTGTCTTTTACCAAGGCATGTAACCGAAAATGATGCCTTATTTTCTTTTGTAAATAATTTTTGATAGAAAAGATGTTATTTGCAGTAAAGTAAGCTAGTGATATAATGTTAATGTACATGTGCGAAATTTGATGACATCATATCAAGTGATTTATGAGATAGCTCCCAAGCAAGAAAAAAGAAACCCAGAACTTGTGCATTGTTGTGGAGAATTCAGAAAAGTCTCACAGGTAGATAACGAATAAACTGGAAATCAACTGTTTGATAATTGTTTATGTGGTTCAACAGTTAGAATGGACTTGGAGAAACTTGTGCTAGATGTGGATAAAAGCGTTGTTCAACGACTCTATGAAGGCAAAATAGGTGAGGGGTTTATTCAAGCCCCATCCAAAATTTTCGATTCTGAAAGTTGCCAAGGAGGTCCTTTTTCCTAAAGGGTGATAGGGTCAAAATTTGGTCTATATCAACTTGACGTATATCTTTCCATGTTGCATTCAAAAAACCTGAACACCCCTTATTTTGTAGGTGTATTTGTGTAGAATGTTGCTCATATTTTGATTTTGGAATTCGCTCTTCAGTGGTCAAAATGCCGTCCAAGGATGAAGAGCAGCGTATCAAAATTTTGCTCGCACATCGCGAAAATTCGAGCTACTCGCACGTAAAGCTGGCAATATCGTTAAAAATTGCCAAATCAACAGTTACAAATGTAATTAAAGTGTTTGGGGAACGTTTGTCGACAGCCAGAAAGTCTGGATCGGGGAGAAATCGAAAACCAGAAGCCGCTGAGACCACGAAGAGAGTAGCCGGTAGTTTCAAGCGAAACCCTAACCTCTCTCTCCGAGGTGCCGCAAATAAGCTGGGTGTATCGTCTAAAACCGTGCATCGAGCCAAAAAACGAGCCGTACTATCGACTTACAAGAAGGTAGTGACTCCAAATCGCGATGATAAACAAAATACGACGGCCAAAGCGCGATCCCGGCGCTGATGAAGTTTGACTGCGTGGTATTTAATGGACGACGAAACCAACGTCATAGCCGACTACAAGCAGCTTCCGGGACAGGAGTTTTGTACGGCAAAAGGAAGGGGAGAGGTAGCAGATATTTTCAAGCACATGAAACTGTCAAAGTTCGCGAAGAAATATCTGGTTTGGCAAGCCATCTGTACCTGTGGCTTGAAAAGCAGCATTTTCATAGCTTCCGGGACTGGCAACCATGAAATTTGCGTGAAAGAGTGTTTGAATAAACGTCTGCTGGCTTTCCTGAAGAAACACGGTTGTTCCGTACTATTTTGGCCGGGTTTGGCATATTGCCATTACGGTAAAAAGGCCATGGAGTGGTCCGCCGCCAACAACGTGCAAGTGGTTCCCAAGGACAAGAACCTTCCTGTGTATTCGATAATTGCGAGAGCGACACTCTCTCGGCTGATTGGCCTTTCTAAGTCGATACTCTCTTTCTATCATCTTTACTACACGCACACACACACGACGGCAGAGCCGTTGTGCTGTAAGCGGTCGTCAGTTAGCTAACGATATTCGGTGAGATAGGTCGCGTGTGTCTCCCGTTCAGCCAACGGACCGAAGCGAACTTGCTCAATGGCGAACTTGACAGGACACGAACCTGCAATCTTCGGTTTTAATCCGCATTTATTTGTAGTGAGTGGCCTGCAAATGATGGACAACTACGTGTACGAAGCCGGAGTGCGAGAAGGTCGAGTGCAAAAGGTCAACTCTCAGATGCGGAACCAATTACCGGACACACTTATCCATTTCGAAATGGCGAGCTTCGTAGAACTGGAACTTTTACAACTGCTCCTGGAGAAAGTTGTTCCTTTCAGCGATTCTTTGGGTTTGAACGAGCAAGAGTTGGACAACCTTCAGCAAGTCTTGCAAACGGGAAAGATCAGCTTGGTGGCCGATAGCAATCCAAGGGTGGCCTCCAAAACATTTTGCTTCTGTTTTTGCATTGTTGTGTAGGGGGGAGATGTGTAGCCGATAATTGCGAGAGCGAGACTCTCTCGGCTGATTGGCCTTTCTGAGTCGATAATCTCTTTCTATCATCTTTACTACACGCACACACACACTACGGCTGAGCCGTCGTGCTGTAAGCGGTCGTCAGTTAGCTAACGATATTCGGTGAGATAGGTCGCGTGTGTCTCCCGTTCAGCCAACGGACCGAAGCGAACATGCACACTTCCCAACACGCCAGAACTCTACCCAATTGAGAAATACTGGGCTATTGTCAAGCGGAACCTAAAGAAGACCAAAAAACTGCTAAGGACGAGCAGCAGTTTAAGGCAAACTGGCTTTCTGCGGCGAAGAAGGTGGACAAGGTGGCTGTACAAAATCTGATGGCAGGGGTTAAGCGTAAGGCCCGGCAATTCGGATTTGGAAAAGCGGAAGCCTAACTGAATATTTTTCCTGAATTTAATACTAATCAAACTTGAAAAAGAATTTTAATTTGATTTTTTAAATAAACAATTTCACCGATTTACACGCGTTTTTCCTTGACCAAATTTGGACCGTATCACCCTTTATCTGGTTCTTCTAGAAGAAGTTTTAACTGTTCGGAATTCAGATTTTCGGGACAAAAAACCGACAGCTGTTCGATGTCAATTCCTGCTTGAATATTCCTGAAAAATTCTAAAACAAAAAAAAAGAAAACAGTAGTTTAAAGGCTCTGAGCAAAAATTATTCTAGACACATATATACTTCCATCAGAATGGTCTGATCACGTGAAGTACTTGGGACTCACACTTGATCGGAATCTTACTTTTAAAAATCACATTGAAGATATTCAATCTAAATGTAATTAATACACTAAATCTCTTTATTCTCTCATCAACAGGAAATCCAAGTTGAGCCTGCGTATGCAGTTCCGATTTGGTCTAGCTGCTGCGCGACAATGAAAAAAGCCATGAATTTGATTTTGCGGCTTCCACCTTGGCACAGCACTGCGGGCATTGAATCGATCGAAGAGATGGCCAACAAAATCATCTCTTACTTCAGAGGAAAATCGATGCAGTCTCCCATCGCAGAGATTCGTTCCCTTTATAATAAGTTTAATTTTGTGATAGTTTTTTGGTTTAAATTTAAAATTTTTTTTGACATTACAGGATGTTCTCCTACATTAAATAAAGTTAACTATAGGGCTCTGAACAGTTCATTATAGAGCTAAACACCTTATTTAATGTTTTAATGTAATATAAATGTAATGATGAATTGATACAAATAAAGACATATTAAAAAAAAAACTACATAAATTTATAAGTTCATACGCGTGTTCACACACACTCCAAACCAAATCCCCGAATCAATTTCCTTCTCCAAAAGTTTGGAATAATTTGCTTTACTAATCTGTTGGCGATTGGCATGCGCATGTATATCCAGTCAAAATCGAGCCTCATCATAACTACCGGATCACTTACAAGAGTGCTAAGTGGACCACCAAAACCATATAATTAGATGTGATGAGAGATGAGGTCGTTAACTGGGTTCTTTCTGAAAAATAAACTTCATCACAATACCTACGGTTGAATGGAAACGTCCCAAAATAAAAAGAAAACGGTCAAAAATCAAATAGTGGGCAATCGTGTTGTTGGTACCTTGGAAGGTGAATGTGAGGGGGGAAAACGGGCCCACAATGCACAGAAAATTGTTTAAGAAAGAACCTTTTGTTGCCGTTTTTACGAATCCATCTTTCGACCAGGTGATTCCTCTTCCTCCTCGTCAAACTGCTGCTGCTGTTGCTGCTGAATGAATTGGTTTCAAGAAATACCGGAGGGATAATTGCAGGCGCGTGAGCATGACTTTTTCACAACTATTGACCACTCGGCTGCAATCTGCCTGGTTGAGTCTTAGCAGGGAAGGAATTCCGATGGAGTGAAATCGCGACTCCGTGACCGTGGGAGATAATTCTTCAAGTAAATGTTTGGATTTCTTGCTGAATTTTGTTTTCTGGCCATGGACTGTAGCAATACAACTCATGAAAAAAATTGAAAAAAATTGTTTTTAAGTTGAATGTTAGTTGTATGTGGCTGGTAAAATTTGTAACACAACTTGTACAAGAATTTATGACGGTCGCCATGGAACATAAAATTGCCAAAATATTTTCCACACTATCGAACTTCAACTAAGCGTTCGATATCTCAACCAGACCTCACGTTCAACGAAAGCATTCATTCGGAGAGCAACTGAGATAATTTGTGTCAACTTGTTTCCCAGAAAGCCACAAAAACAAACCGAAAAAAACTCGACTGGGATGGGAATAAAAATGTCAAACTGATTCCGGAAGGTGTTAATATGTTTGGTAAATTAATTTCCTTACCTCAGAGACCAACAACACGACAGAAAAAAAAATAACAAAACTTGGTAGACTACCTGACGTTGCATCTCGGTGATTGAGCTTGGCTTGCAGGTATCCAAATAGTCACTTCACACAACAAACTTTTTCGGTCGGTTCTGGGAAGGTGAAATCTGATGAGATAATTCATTAACATACACTTATAATGCGGGTTACGGGGAGAAGTTTTGAGACAGGGGGTCAAAAAAGATAAAACAAAGTTTGTCCGTTTTTTTTTTGCTGCTTTATTGTTCAGGAATCAGACTCTAGTTTACGGCTGGAGAAAGATGTTTTATTGGCTTTCTCCATGGATGGCGTTTGAATGGTTTGTTCTTTATGGTCTGGTTGGAACAGGAAGGTGAGAAAAGTATCACGTTTACCCAGAAGTCGTTAGATCAATATATGACCGTCACAAATATCTTGGAAACCAATCCAGTAACTCTATTCTTACAACACGTCATTCACTAGTTCTTCCTTTTATCATTCTTATATCACACACAATTATCACCATTGTTTACATTTTCGAATTGATGTCCCACTAGATTCAAGATTAGCCAACTCTTTAATGTTTCGGTTTGCAACCAGCTTCCTCTGGCCAATCGCAGTACTTCTTGGCATCGTTCCATTGCAGGCCCGGGTAGCATTCCTGAACCACGGGATCGCCCTCGACGCAGGTCAGATACTTGTCACAGTCAGAAGGATGCGCCAAATGAAATGGGGGTTCGTCTTCTGCTGGGCAGCGAGGATCTCGTCCGGCACTAAGGGCGGCTAAACCAAGAATCAAAAGAACTAGGACGCTTAAGTTTTTGAACGCCATTGTGTTTAGCTGGAAAGTGTAAATGTTACTAAATGATGAAAAAAGCAGAAGTGGTTTATATATATTTCGCTTCTTAAAAAGCGGAAATAAATTCAGAATATAATCTAGGAAGATAAGTGAAAAGGGTGACTAAAAGCAATTGACATACATTTCTGTTACTTTGTAACTCTGCAGTGCGGAAATATTGGATTACTAATCTACCCATTCCTGCACTTTTATTGCGCTTCAGATGACAAACTAACCTTTGAAACGCTTTGGTAATTACAAAAACACAATGTATTCAAAACAGAAAGAAAAGACAAAGATTGTATAGGAATCACATTTATAAGTCTTCACTGTCACTGTATAAGCACTTCACTGTCAGCTGTTATAGTTTATGAAGAGATGTAAGTGAGTTATAATGATGAAAGCACTTGTATAACTGGACTGATAAGCCACTTTCGATTTTGAGTAGGTTTCGCTGAATAAACTCTTTACTCAATAACACTTAAACTTATCACGAATGCCAAATCGTTGGTAATGTGTCACAAATAAAAAAAAATATATAAATCAAGCTTCATCATCTTGTTTACACAGTAAGGTTTTTTTTACACTGATATACGTACCGTGTCAAAAAACCGTGCTGATTCCCGAAAACCGTGTAGAAAAAGACCATTAAAATTCTGCAGCTCTGAAATTTGAAACTATAAGCAGGCATGTCAAACTGGGGGTTTGTGGGCCGCATGTCAATGCGGCCCGCGTAGCCCTGTCTTAAATTTTCACAAAATCCCGTACTTCACAGAAGTACGCTGGCTTTCCTGCCACAAAATATTAAAAAGATTTTTTTTTGCTACGAGAGGAAATTAAATAATTTTTGGAAATGAAAGGTGAACCTGTTGAACATTTTCAAGCAGACGACTGGATTCCAAAATTTTACAGCTATTTGCCTGAACGCTACGTTGAGTTACGGAAGTTATTTATTTATTTTATTTATTTACTAGCTGACCCGGTGTGCTTTGCTACACCTTTCAAAATCGAATGATATTTTTAGGAATTACTTAAATTTTTATTGTTTTGTTGGGATTATTTTAAATCAAATTGTATCGTCATTCATAAGCAACCGCTATAAAATGAGAGCTGCAGCAGGAGTTTTGATTTGCAACACAAAGATAACTTAAACTTTTATTCTGAATCTTGATCTATAAATTTGTGTTAAAGATCTGATAATTTTTATCTGTTTCCTTAAGCTTCGACCTAAAAAACAGGGTCCCAAATTAATCGTTCGCAAACAACCTTACTTATAAAATATGGTTGTTTTTGCTTGATATGTTCTGGGTTTATGCTAAAAACTGATAAGAGAGCTCCCCCTGTCCTTCCCTTCTCCTCTTGCTGAATGGAGATCGTGATCTTCAATAATCATACTCATTTTTTTTTCGTTCCCAAAAATCCTCTTTTATCAGATATAATTCCGTTGGTTGATAAGTTTTTAATCTTTACAAAAAAAAATATATGGAGCCCCTTCCTTTCTTCCCCTCTCTACACTGTAAAGCGTAAGGGTCTATAACAATCGTAGAAACATATCTCGTAACCAAGTACCTTTCCATGCCGTATTTGTTTCCATTTGTTGGCTTCGTTAGCATAAATTGAGAACTTATGCTAACAAAATTGTATTGGCCTTACCCCCCTTCTCCCATGTACATACTCACTGAAAGGAGGATGGAGTGTCAAATAATCATAGAACCATATCCAATTGTTTTTCCATGTTAAGTTTTGTCCATTTCTCGGAAATTGTAAAAAAAAAGTTAAATGTAAGCTTTTCCTCTTCCCTTCGTATATTCCCAATTCTATCATCCTACTGCATGAAAGGAATTGTTTCACATAGAAAAATTTCTCGTGTTGAAATACCATCTCATGTCGAATCTGGTTTTATTTGCGTAGAAAATTCTTGAGTTTTCTCGTATCCGAATACCCTCACATGCCGAATATGATTCAATTTCGATCAGCTCTCCAGTTATACTAATAATTGTAAGGGAGACTCTCCTCCTTCTTTTCATCCTCCTCTTTAACACTAAACGTACCGGAGGCGGTCAAATGACGGTTTTTGAACTTTAAACGATGATTTCGCCTTACATAATTGTTTTTTCGCAAATTTAACGACAGGACTATTTTTGTTTTTGAAATGCAAGTATTTTTGCGTTTTTAAAATTATTTTAAGTGTTACGGTTTTCGAATAACGTATGTGGTATACCTATTCATACCGCGAGCGGTCAAATGACGGCAAACACCGTTTTCGCTAAAACTCCCTTGTTTCTCAACCAATTTCTACCAAATTTAAAGTTTTGAAAAGCTTATAACTCGACTCAAATATGTTTCTCAGACAATTTTTAGCTACAATCAATAACTTTAAATTTATTTACAGTACAAGAAAAATTTTATGAAAAAACATGCTTCAGGAAAAAGGTTGTAAATCAGTTATTAAGTGCTCAAAAAAAATTTCACTTAGTGCCTGAGAAAGCTGAAGTTAGAAGCTATATGTTGCACATATGGAAAATTTTTTTGAAAATTTTCTAAGATCATGGTCACAAAAAATGTAAAAAAGTTGTGTAAAACCCGTACTTTTCAATCAATCAACCGCCAAAGCTGTTCCTGTTACAGTAGAAAATTGTGAAAAAGTGAATTGAAAAGTAGACGTAATTTGTCACATTTTGGCATCTTTAGATTTTTTGAAATACGAAGTACATAATTTATGACGACTTTTCAAAGGTAGCTGTTTTTCGAACTTTTTATCAATTTGGATTTTCTAAGACAATTCCTACACCTAAGCTCAGCTTTGCACTGGATTTTGAGTACGTTAACGTAAGGTTTAGGCAATAAAACTATATGCAAAAGAAAGCTTATTTCATACCGGTTCTAGTGGTGTAACTGCATTGGCGATGCAATGCTTGGCAAAAATATGATAAATAAAACAGTGAACTAGTTTCTGAATTTTGAGAAGTCAGCACAAATTCTTGCTTGGCAGACGGGCGCAGTGGGTGGTAATATCTCAAAGCTATTTTGCACACGAAGACGGATGAGAAGAAACGAAAAAACAAA
Source organism: Uranotaenia lowii (assembly GCF_029784155.1). Classification (NCBI taxonomy): domain Eukaryota; kingdom Metazoa; phylum Arthropoda; class Insecta; order Diptera; family Culicidae; genus Uranotaenia; species Uranotaenia lowii. The sequence continues at coordinate 310,765 of NW_026598422.1, read as the reverse complement.
CAAGCATTAGCTCAAATTTTCTAGTTTTACTTTCAGAAATATATTTATTATATTTTTGTAAAGCATTGCACCGCCAATGCAGTTACATCACTAGAACTGGCATGAAATTTGCTTTCTTTTGCATATAGTTTTATTGCGTAAACTATACGTTAACGTACTCAAAATCCAGTGCAAAGCTGAATTTGGGTGTAGGGATTGTCTCAGAAAATCCAGATTCATAAAAAGTTCGCAAAACAACTACCTTTGAAAAGCCGTCAAAAATTATGTATTTAGTATTTAAAAAATCTAAAGATGCCAAAATGTGACAAATTACGTCTACTTTTCAATTCACTTTTTCAAAATTTTCTACTGTAACAGGAACAGCTTTGGCAGTTGATTGATTGAAAAGTATGGGTTTTACACAACTTTTTTACATTTTTTGTGGCCATGATCTTAAAAAATTTTTAAAAAAAAATTCCATATGTGCAACATATAGCTTCTAACTTCAGCTTTCTCAGGCACTAAGTGAAATTTTTTTTCGAACACTTAATAACTGATTAACAACCATTTCCCTGAAGCATGTTTTTTCATAAAATTTTTCTTGTACTGTAAATAACTTTAAAGTTATTGATTGTAGCTAAAAATTGTCTGAGAAACATATTTGAGTCGAGTTATAAGCTTTTCAAAACTTTAAATTTGGTAGAAATTGGTTGAGAAACAAGGGAGTTTTAGCGAAAACGGTGTTTGCCGTCATTTGACCGCTCGCGGTATGAATAGATATATACAAAGTGTCGGTATGTTTAGTGTTAAAGAAGTGAGGGTTACCAAATATTCATAGAAGCATTTCTCGTACCCAAATATTGTTCCGTGAAAAATTTGGTTCCATTTGCTGTTGTAGTTCTTGAGTTATACAGTAAAAATTGTATGAATCTTCCTCCCTCTTTCCTTTCTCCCTGCTGGAAGTAGAAAGGGGTTTGAAACAATCATTAGAACATGTCACGTTCCCAAATACTCGCCCATGCCAAGTTTGGTTTCATTTGCTTAATTAGTTTATGAGTTATGTAAAAAATTTTGAAAGAGGTCCCCTCCCCCCTTTATATCTCCCTACTGGAAAGAGGGAGGGGTCTCAAATAATCATAGAAATATTTTTCGTATCCAAATACCCTCCCATGTCAAATTTGGTTCCATTTGCTTTATTAGTTTTTGAATTATGTTAAAAAATATTGAAAAGCCCCCCCCCCCCTTTCTACTGAAAAGAGGGAGGGGTCTCAAATAAACATTGAAATATTTTTCATATCCAAATACCTTCCCATGCCAAATTTCTATCCAATATCTTGATTAGTTCTCGAGATATATGAAAAATTGTAAGGTAGCCCCCCTCCCCCCTTCCTATCACCTCACTGGGAGGAGGGAGGGGTATCTAATATTCATACAAATATTCTTCGTTCCCAAATACCATCCCATGACAAATGCATGACATTTGCTTGATTAGTTCTCGAGGTTATGCAAAAATTGTCTTTTGTTTGGGAGGCCCCTCCCCCCCTTCATGAGAGAGGGAGGGGTCTCAAACCACAATAGGAACCTTCCTCTGCCTCCAATACCCCCACCTGCCAAGTTTCACGCTAATCGGTTCAGTAGTTTCCGAGTCTATAGGGAACAGACAGACAGACAGACAGACAGACAGACAGACAGACAGACAGACAGACAGACAGACAGACAGACAGACAGACAGACAGACAGACAGACAGACAGACAGACAGACAGACAGACAGACAGACAGACAGACAGACAGACAGACAGACAGACAGACAGACAGACAGACAGACAGACAGACAGACAGACAGACAGACAGACAGACAGACAGACAGACAGACAGACAGACAGACAGACAGACAGACAGACAGACAGACAGACAGACAGACAGACAGACAGACAGACAGACAGACAGACAGACAGACAGACAGACAGACAGACAGACAGACAGACAGACAGACAGACAGACAGACAGACAGACAGACAGACAGACAGACAGACAGACAGACAGACAGACAGACAGACAGACAGACAGACAGACAGACAGACAGACAGACAGACAGACAGAAATTCATTTTTATTTATATAGATTACAAATCAACGGAACACATATTGGTCCAAATGATGACTTAAAAGTAATATAAAAAGAGTACTTAGTCTAATTACAGGGTTCTCAATACACTTAAAACTTTACTACGGAAAACATCTCTCGAAACGTCGAAGTCGAAGTGCTCAGAAAAACGGTTGAATGTTTTCATTACACCGATGATAGCGCTATTGACTCCATAATTGTTCAAACGAATAGGAATAATACAATCGCAGATCTTGGTTTCTGAGTCCACGGGGTCGCACACTTAGAGGAATGGCTTCTAGGGGCGTGGGGCAGTCAATTCGCGATGTCAAGAGATCGGCGGCGAAGGTAGCTCGTGTTGCGTTTCTGCGGGCTTGAAGAGTGTCTTTGTCTATGAGACGGCATCGATATTCATAGCTTGGCAAGTGAAACGGGTATTGCCAAGGCAGGTGTCTAAGGGCGAATCGCAAGAAGCGCCGCTGTATAGCCGTTCGACCCCATTCTGGTAGTAGGGACACCAAACAGCTGATGCATACTCAAGGATAGAGCGAACAATACTGCAATACAAACTTTTCAGGCAATACACATCCTTGAAGTCCTTATTATTTATTTATTTATTTATTATTTACATAGTATTCCGTCTCACGACATAACTTGACGAACATAATTCCTAAAATTCACTCGGTTCATAGCAACCGTTCTCCAATTTCTCGGGCACCCCACGTTCGCCAGATCACGCTCCACTTGGTCTAACCACCTCGCTCGTTGCGCCCCCGCTCGTCTTGTTCCTACCGGATTCGTAGCGAACATCTGTTTTGCAGGACAGTCGTCCGGCATTCTCGCAACATGTCCCGCCCAGCGTATCCGGCCAGCTTTCACCACCTTCTGGATACTGGGTTCGCCGTAGAGTCGCGCGAGCTCGTGGTTCATCCTTCGCCTCCACACTCCGTTCTCCTGTACGCCGCCAAAGATGGTTCTTAACACTCGTCGCTCGAATACTCCGAGTGTACGCAGGTCCTCCTCGAGCAATATCCATGTCTCGTGCCCGTAGAGAACAACCGGTCTAATAAGCGTCATATACAGGTTACACTTCGTACGAGGGCAAAGTCTTCTCGACCGCAGTTGCTTGTGGAGTCCATAGTAGGCACGACTTCCGCTGATAATTCGCCTCCGGATCTCACGGCTGGTGTCATTGTCTGCGGTCACCAGTGAGCCGAGATAGATAAAGTCTTCGACTATCTCCAGCTCGTCGCCGTCGATCGTGACCTTGTTATTACTGGACAAGCGGGCTCGGTCGGTCTCGGATCCGCAGGCCAGCATGTACTTCGTCTTGGACGTATTAATCATCAACCCAATCCTTCCTGCTTCGCGTTTCAGTTTGCTGTAGATCTCCTCCACCGCCGCAGATGATCTGCCGACTATATCAATGTCATCGGCAAAGCAGATAAGTTGACTGGATCTGTTGAAAATCGTGCCCCGCATTTCGCCCACCGCTCGTCGAATAACACCTTCTAGCGCCACGTTGAACATCATGCAGGATAGACCATCACCTTGTCGAAGCCCCCTGCGCGATTCGAATGAACTCGACAATTCACCCGAAATCCGCACACAGCACTGCGTTCCATCCATCGTCGCCTTGATCAGTCTGATTAGCTTCCCGGAAAAGCCGTTCTCGTCCATGATTTTCCATAGCTCGTTACGGTCGATCGTGTCGTATGCGGCTTTGAAGTCGATGAATAGATGATGCGTAGGGACTTGGTGTTCACGGCATTTTTGGAGGATTTGCCGTAATGTGAATATCTGGTCCGTCGTAGACCGTCCCTCCATGAAGCCGGCCTGATGACTTCCCACGAATCTGTTTGCTTGTGGCGTGAGGCGGCGGAGTAGGATTCGGGACAACACTTTGTAGGCGGCATTGAGGACAGTGATCGCTCGGTAGTTCTCACAGTCCAATTTGTCGCCCTTCTTGTAGATGGGGCATATTACCCCCTCCTTCCACTCCTCCGGTAGCTGTTCTATGTCCCAGATCCGGACTATCAACCGGTGTAGGCAGTCGGCCAACCTGTCCGGGCCCATTTTGATGAGTTCAGCTGCGATACCATCCTTCCCAGCCGACTTGTTTCTATTCAGCTGGCGAATGGCTTCCTTAACTTCACTCATCGTTGGGAGTGGCTCCTCTTCGTCGTTGGCTACGCCGGCGATGTACCTTCCCCCACCGTCTTGATCTCCTGCATGTGCGCCGTTCAGGTGTTCATCGAAGTGCTGCTTCCACCTTTTGATCACCTCACGATTGTCCGTCAGGATACCCCCGTCCTTATCCCGGCACATTTCGGCTTGCGGCACGAAGCCTTTGCGGGATGCGTTGAGTTTCTGATAGAACTTTCGTGTTTCTCGGGAACGATGCAGCTGCTCCAGCTCCTCGAGCTCCTCCTCCTCCAGGCGGCGCTTTTTCTCCTGGAAAAGTCGGACTCGCTGCCTCTTCCGCTGTCGGTGATTTTCCACATTTCGACGGGTGCCTCTTTGCACTACTGCCGCCCGCGCGGCATTCTCTTCGTCCATCACCCTCCTACACTCCTCGTCGAACCAGTCGTTCCGTCGAGATCGCTCCACATAACCGATGACGTTCTCCGCAGCACTGTTGATGGCTGTTTTGATGGTATCCCAACAGTCCTCGAGAGGGGCTTCGTCAAGCTCGCCCTCTGCCGGCAGCGCTGCTTCGACCGATTGCGCGTAGTCTGCCGCGACCTCAGGTTGCTTCAGTCGCGCGATATTTAACCGAGGCGGGCGCCGGTTTCGCGTGTTGTTCACTACGGAGAGTTTTGGGCGCATCTTCACCATCACCAGATAATGGTCCGACTCGATGTTGGCGCCCCGACAGGATCTGACGTCGATGATGTCCGAAAAGTGCCGGCTGTCGATCAAAACGTGGTCGATCTGTGATTGAGTTTGGTACGGTGATCTCCAGGTGTACTTGTGTGGGAGGCGGTGCTGAAAAAAGGTACTACGTACGGCCATTCGTTTGGAGGCGGCGAAATCAATGAGTCTGAGGCCGTTTTCGTTGGTCAGCTGGTGCGCGCTGAACCTTCCAATTGTAGGTTTAAATTCCTCCTCCTGGCCGACCTGAGCATTGAAATCCCCGATGACGATCTTGATATCATGTTTTGGGCAACGGTCGTATTCACGCTCCAGCTGCGCGTAGAATTCGTCTTTGTCGTCACCGGTACTTCCGAGGTGAGGGCTGTGCACGTTGATGATGCTGATGTTGAAGAACCGGCCCTTGATTCTCAACCGGCACATTCGTGAGTTGATCGGCCACCACCCGATCACGCGCTTTTGCATCTTTCCCATCACTATGAAAGCTGTTCCAAGCTCGTGTGTGTTGCCGCAGCTCTGGTAGATGGCACGACCATCTGGATACGTTCGTACCGTGGAGCCCTTCCAGCATACCTCCTGCAGCGCTACGATGTCGAATTTGCGGCTCTTCAATTCGTTGGAGAGCACGTGGGTACTGCCCACAAAATTTAGAGATCGGCAGTTCCATGTTCCAAGTTTCCAATCGCTAGTCCCTTTTCGTCGCGTGGGTCTTTGCCGATTTCCATCCGAAATTTGTTGTTCGTTGTTCGTTGCTTATGTTTTTTAGTAGTCACAGGCTCGCAAGGCCCGCAGCTAACCCCACTATCTCGCAGGAGGACCGTCGTGATGTTGCTGTTTTGGGTCCCGAACACCACCAGGACGTTGTTGCACTCCGCACGCCGCCCCTAACATGGAGAACAGACGCGTACGAAGCCCCCTAACTCATTCTGCATGCGACCAAAGCATCCACCGGGGTTGGGTACCCGATCTCCGCTAAGGTTGCTCGCACCCCAGCTAGTACCACGGGGAGGTAGAGAATCGGAGTTGCAGACAAGAGGTGATATGACCACTACCCGAAGGTTGGGTGTATGGGGTCTCGAGTTGCACATTGTCTACTTCACTAGCCCCTTGAAGTCCTTGGATACTCGAAATAAGAATCCAAGACTTCTCGAGGCTTTGTCGACAACGTAGTTTGTGTGTGTCCTGAATTCCAACTTCCGGTCTAGAATTGATGTCTAGATCATTGATGTGTTCTACGCGTGCAATTGGCTCATCTTCGAGGAAGTACTCAGCGGAAAAAGGCTACCGCTTTCTTGAAAAGCTAATGACTGCACACTTACTGCGATGCAAAGGCAGGCAGTTTATATCACACCAGTGTGCGAAGAGGTTAAATTGATTTTGTAGGAAATCAATATCGTTCTGGCCGTTGATGTTGTAAAATAGTTTTAGATCATCAGCATAGCATAGCTTTGGGCCGTCGAGGAGTGAGAGCGCATCGTTAAAGAAGATTAAGAAGATAATCGGCCCTAAATGGCTTCCCTGAGGCACACCAGAAGAAGCAGAGAATTGTTTGGAAAAAGAGTCCTCCGTGCGAACTGTTAATTTACGTCCTGATAGGTAGCTCCGGAACCAGTCAAGAAGAGTTCCACAGAAACCCAGACGTTCGAGCTTTCCAATGGCAATATCGTGGTTGAGTTTTTCGAATGCCGCTGACAAATCGGTGTAAATAGCGTCGGTTTGAGACTTCGAAGCAAAACTACGTAGGAAGAACGTGAGAAGTAAACGTCAGAAGGTTAGTTGTCGTGGAGCGCTTGGGCAAGAATCCGTGTTGATCGTCGGAAAAAATATTCTTACAGGACAAGAAAATCGGATCCAAGACCACCAATTCGAATAGTTTGGCTACTGCGAATAATGCCGAGATTCCCCGGTAGTTGTTGACATCGCTCCTGTTACCTTTTTATACACCGGAAACATGTAAGCCTCCATCCATAGTGAGGGGAAGATGGCTCTGTCAAGCGAAGCTTGGTAAATATGCCTAACAGGAGTCAGCAAAACGAGCATGAAAAATTTAATAAAAGTAGCAGGTATTCCGTCGGGACCCGTAGAGAAAGAATTTTTGAGCTTAGCTGCTGCTTTTGAGATGACTGCATCCTCAACCACAATGTTGTTTATAGAGAAGCCCAGTGGCGCAATATTTCTGACTGCACTATCCAGATGTTCAGGGTATGTCGATGCTGGATTATAGATAGACGAGAATTTTTCGGCAAAGAGATCACAGATTCCACGATCAGAGTTCACCGTATTGTCATCCAGAAACATTTGGTTTGGCAGACCAGGTTCGTTCCGCTGACTTTTAACATGTTTCCAGAACGATTTAGGTCTGGACTTTAGATCACGCTGAACTCGAGCTAGATAGTTTTGGTGACAACGTTTGCTGACTTTTTTGTAAACAGAATTTAGTCTACGATAAATGTTCTTCGTATAGGAGGATCTTGATTTGTTAAAATTTCTAAGGGCACATCTCTTTGCCGCCTTTAGTCGTCGTAGTTCAGTCGTGAACCAATGAGTCCGTATATTCTTTTCAGTAGTGTGTTTTGGTACGTGACGGTCGATAACGTAACTCAAGATGTGCGAGAAGGTTTCGGCCGCAGCATTGGGATTAGATAAGTCGAGCTCAGATTCCCAATCGATGGAAACCAGGGTACGAGAAATCTCGTCAAAGTCGGCGTTCTTGAAGTCATGATAGAAAGGTGCTAATTTTGCGACAGGAGCAAGTCTAGTGACATCGAACGAAACCAAAAATGCAGGATGATGGTGTACCGATTTAACGTACGGAGCGGGAGCCAGAACAACGGAAGGTACACGAGTCCCATCGCTGGCAAAGCAGAGATCCAACATAACTTGCGTCAAGTGTGTACTTACAGTTACAAAGCTTCTTTTTCTACCGTGTTTTCGTAGTGTTTTGTGCAATTTTATCCGTTCCGTTTTTGCTTCACGTGTTGTTCTTCTCTTGGTGCTGCCGTGCGAAGTGATTTGCCAACCGATCCGTCGTTCTCGAGCCGCGATTACCCCGATCGAAATCCGTATCATTTGTGGTTGTTTTTCGTATTGTTTTGATCCGACCCCGCTCTGAACGTGGCACAGATACTGTTTCAAACAGACGAGGAACTGTGTTCAAATCAGTTAAGTGCAACACGATTTTTTTAGTTTTGACGCAAATGTCATCAAGCGATATAGCCTGCGATAAATGCGCTAATCCTACGAGCGACTCCGACAGCATTCTTTGTCAGGGCCTTTGCAACCTGGCGTTTCACTTAAAGTGTGCGGGGTTGCTTTTGTCGCACCTCAAGTCGAAGGCTGACAACAGAAATCTGCTCTGGGTTTGTGACGAATGTTGCAAACTTCTAAAAAATTCTGGTTTTCGTCGATCTTTGGACATCTACGAAACTCTTATTGCGGACATGCGGAAGAGCCAGGCTTCGTTAGTTGCTGATATGAAGTCTGAAATTGCTGTGACCAACTCGAAGCTTGATAAAATTCTAAACGTTCGCCCTAACATCAACCCTTCTCCTCGCGTCCCTGCTGCCTGGCCTAGGCTAGCCACTCCCTCGAACAAGAGGCGCCGAGTTGAAAACCCAACTGTAGCCCCCTGTGTGGGTACTAGAAGAAAAATTACCGTAAAAACTATTGCGACGGTTGCTCCTCGCGAAAGAAAGTTTTGGATCTATCTGGCTCGATTGCAAAATAGTGTTACGGCCAAGAATTCGAAGAGTTCGTAATGGAATGTCTCCAATGCGAATCAGCTGAAGTTCATGCCCTGGTTCGAAAGGATGTTGATGTTTCCACGCTCAGATCAATTTCTTTCAAAGTTGGGGTGGATCCTAAGTTGAAAGACACTGCGCTTTCCCCAAAGACTTGGCCTGCTGGAATATTATTCCGAGAATTCGAGGATTTTGGTTCAAAAAACCATTTAACTCCTGCTGTCACTTTCTCACCAGTTGCGCCATCCATGGAGACTCCTGGCAGTTCTACTCCTCGTGTGGCACCAATTCACTGAACTCCTCTACCTATAGTTTACCGAGAATGGACAACGAGTCGCAGTTGAACTGCTCCGTTGTTGGCACTGGAGTGCTGGTCCGGATGGTTTCCGTGAATTCGGCCATTGAAAATCTTGAAAAATTGTTGCGGGTGTGTGAAATAAAAACGCTGAATCTCGGTAACAGTTTGCACAGCTTCAAGCTGCAATTGTATTTAGAATTTAGTTCCATGATCTAGGTTTTTTAAATTGTAATGTTTCTTACATTTTCAGTGTTCAGCTGCTATTTTACACCCGAACAAGTGAGGGTAGTTGAGGTTAAGTACAACGTGTGTTCTGTAAATTTAGTTTTAGTTTAGGAAAGTTTCAATTTTTAAATTTAGAATAAGCAAATACCTTCTAGATAACTTTAGACCTAGCTAGCCCTTTTAATTATCGCTCCTTTTAGAACGGAATAAGTAGATATTTAGTTACTTTAGCTGTGATTCAGTGGAATCGAGGATGCTGGAACCGGCATTTTAGGTTAGGTTAAAATGAATTTTAGAAATATAATAAATTGTACCTGTGCGCAGTTATTGCTTTTGTTATGACGCAATTGCAAACCGAATCGAGACACTGAACTTGCTTTTTTAAACTAGCTAACACTTAAATTTCTATAAATTTTGTTCCGGGAAAACCTTCACCAACTCGCGTGCCGCCAAAAAAGAGAAGGAATGACGTATCCTACAAACGATGATCAGCCACTGAACTGCAATTGTCAACGGCCTGTCGGAAAGTGCTTAGGCAGGGATCCCAGTTTCAAACAATAGCCTCGACAAGCAACCGCATAAGACTCTCGAGTTTCTCGTCATCCGAACCTTCCAACAGCTGTCGTGTTAACTTCCACGAACATCACCAATTCCTCGCCTCTTCACGGGCTTCTTCACCGGGACGCAACGAGCCAGGCTTTACGGAGACCTCGGAGCCCTTCGACTCAGTCGCGCTGATTCCTGCCAGCGGCATCAGTCGTCCCGGCCCTGAGTTCGATTGCGGCGATGAGGTTCTCCAGCCTGCACAAACAGGCAAGTATTCAACTTTCGTCGCCCTTCCCCTCCGTGATGGATTTTTCCGTTCCAGTGAACGACGATCCGGTGTGTCTGTCGGGTCACGAGATCAACTAAGTATCTACTACCAAAATGTCGGCGGTATCAACTCCTGCGTCAACGAATATCTGTTAGCCACCTCATGCTCCAGCTACGATATTGTGGCTTTCACCGAAACCTGGCTGAACGATAGAACCCTTACCAGTCAGGTTTTTAGCTCCGACTACACAGTGTTCCGGCGTGACCGAGGTCCTCACAACAGCACTGAATCCACCGGCGGGGGTGTTCTGATTGCCATCCGATCCGGTCTTTCAGTCACTCCAATCGACGGCGAATCATGGAACGACCAGGAACTAGTGTGGATCCGTATCGATCTGGGCACTCGAAAGCTCTTCGTTGGGGTTTTACACCGACCCCCTGATCGAGCCAAAAGCGCGGTCTTTGCAGAGTCGTTTTCCCGCAGCCTTTCCCGGTTGTGTTCCCTTACTGTTCCCGAGGACGACATTCTTATTATTGGCGACTTCAACTTGCCCGGACTTAAATGGTGTTTCTCCCAGTGCGGTTTTTTGTTTGCTGATTCAGCGAGATCTTCATTTACTACGCCCTCTAGTTTGATCCTCGACTCACTCAGCACAGCAACTCTCCGACAAATTAACAGCGTCGAGAATGAGAATGGTCGCTTGCTCAATCTCTGTTTTGTTAACGACGGATCCCAATTGGCTACGATTGAACTGGCTCCTGCGCCTCTGGTTAAGCTTGTTCCTCACCACCCGGCACTGCTGCTTTCGCTTGAAATCTCTGAAGTTGTGACTCCTATCAAGAAGCCGGCATCCTTTTTTCTCGACTTCAAGAACGCCGATTTTGTCGCTATTTCACAAACGCTTGACGCCATCGACTGGAATTCTGAGCTCGAATCTTCCGATCCAAACGCCGCTGCTACGAAGTTCTCCCATATCATAAACTACATCATCGATCGTCACGTACCAAAACGCTCAGCAGCCTCTGACCTACGTGCTCCCTGGGTCACGAAAGAGTTGCGAAAAATGAAAGCACTCAAGAACAAAGCCCTCCGCTACTACTTGAGGCACAAGTCTCTCCACGCCAAAAACCAGTATCGCAAACTTAACGCAGCTTATAAAAAAGTATGCACGCGTTGTCACCAGGGCTACCTTATCCGGATTCAGCGTGGTTTTAAAACTACACCCAAATCGTTTTGGCAGTACATTAAGGACCAACGGAAAGAATCGGGCTTACCGTTCTACATGTTTTGGAAGACAAGTCGGCGACCTCGGACCTTGATATTTGTAACCTCTTCGCTGACAAATTCCGTAGTACTTTTGATTCTGGTTCAATATCCACGGACCAGTTGACTATGGCGGCTAGTAACGTCCCACGTCAGAGCACTTCCTTTCATCACATCGTAATCGATGACGATACCATGAAGGCGACTGCAAAGCTGAAATCCAGTGTTTCTGCAGGTCCTATAAAACTCCTATAAAACGAATCTTCCAATCATCGCTCACGGAATCCACGTTCCCTTCCATTTGGAAAGAGGCTTACATGTTTCCGGTCTACAAAAAAGGTGACAGGAGGAACGTTAACAATTATCATGGTATTTCTGCCCTATGTGCGATCGCCAAACTGTTTGAGCTGGTTGTATTAGATCCATTTTTCTCGTATTGCAATTTTTATTTCTCTAACGAACAACATGGATTCATGCCCAAACGCTCTACGACAACAAACCTGTTGACGTTCACATCTTCCGTGCAAGACAGTTTTGCCATGGGATCTCAAACCGACGTAATCTACACCGACCTGACCGCAGCTTTCGACAAGGTAAACCACAAAATAGCCATAGCCAAACTAGATCGTATCGGTATTTGCTGCTCTTTACTGGAGTGGTTCCATAGCTACCTTTTCCAATCAATTCCGTGCCTCCTCTGGAGTACCTCAAGGGAGCCACCTAGGACCCATCATATTCCTGATCTACTTCAACGACGTGCTGTTGCTTCTCGATAGACCAAAACTGGCGTATGCCGACGACTTGAAATTGTTTCATTCCATCAACAGCCCCGAAGATGTCAACGTATTACAGAGCCAGTTTAACATCTTCGCCGCCTGGTGTGATGTCAATTGCCTTCCCTTGAATCGCAACAAATGTACGGTAATTTCGTTTTCACGCAAGCGGCTACCGCTATCGGCTGATTATTTCCTTGGACATGAGGCCTTTGCACGAGTTGAGCATATGAAAGACCTTGGTGTGATCCTGGACGAACGGCTGGATTTCAAGATCCACACAAACTACATCGTCGATAAAGCTTCCAGATGCCTGGGTCTTTTATTCCGCATGACAAAAGACTTTAAGGATATTTATTGCCTCAAGAGTCTTTACTGCAGCTTGGTTCGATCTTCCCTCGAATATGCCTCGGCTGTATGGTGCCCCTACTACCAAAATGGCTCGGAGCGTATCGGGGCCATCCAGAGGCGTTTTTTTCGCTTCGCTCTCCGGAACATGAACTGGCAAGACCCGTTCCGACTCCCCAGCTACGAAAGCCGCTGCCGCCTTATCGACATCGACACGTTGCAGGCCCGCCGGACCGCAACACGGGCCTCTATTGTTGCCGATCTGCTTTCGTCTAGAATCGACTGCCCTGCACTGCTAGAAGCACTCCAACTCAGCGTGCGATCCCGTGGCTTGAGGAATCGTAATCTTCAGCTCTCCGACAGAATAACTACGGAGCTAATACAGCGCTAATTGGTGCAATTAGGACGTTTAACCGCTTCTCCGACCATTTTGATTTTGACATTTCGAGGGAATTATTCCGAAGAAGAATCCTTAGTGATTTAAGTATAGTATAGGGTAAATTCCGCGTAATTGTAGTTTGTCTTTAATGTTTATCCTATCATTTGGATCAATATGTGATCTGTTGATGAAAATAATCAAATAACAAAAACGACCGTTTTCGTTTGTCACGCTGTTAATCTGCCCCAAAGTCGCTGTACTCAGGGAGTCTAGTATGATGATCGATAGGGTTGAAAAAGTTGTGCGTACTGGATCCGGATAGAGAAAGTTACTATGGTTGGTGCACCACTTCAAAGTAGTGCTAAAAAGACTCAGCTAGTGCAACATCTCTCGTGTGGTCAGGAGGCAGATACAGTACGCAGGCATAAAGTTTAAGGTCACCAAGATCAATGCGGATCAATACAAGTTCCAGATCACTCCAGGAACTGTCATCGATGAGCAACGCTGGGAAATCTGACTTAACGGCAATCAGCATGCCGCCACCGATGGTCTTTTTGCTATTACGTGGACTGCGATCGCAACGAAACACTAAATAGTCAGATCCAAATATCTGGCTCGAAAGAATACTGGCGTTCAGCCATGTTTCCGTGAAGGCGACATTGTCGTAACAGCAACATGAGCTTGCGAGCAGGTAGTCCGCTAGACACGAGTTCATACCTCCGACGTTCTGGTAGTACAAGGTTATTGAGTCGAAAGTTTCCGAAGCAGAGCTAGATCCCTGAACACTGGAAAAAAGAATACCATCAGGCGGAGGAAACCGGTCGGGAGTGCCATACTTCCCTGTGTCCACAGGCTGAAGAACCCCTGCGCCACCGAAACAGCGCGACTGAGTCGAAGGGCAAAGGGGTCTCCGTTAGATCTGATACGTTGTGTCCCGGTGCTGAAGGCCTTGTACAAGTTGCTACATTCTCGACGTTCGGAAAAGAGCGTGCCGAAGAACTAGCGGGCGTAGCACCATGATAGGCTCGTAGTGCACTGGAAAGGGAGAGTCCATCACGAGGAGGAAGGCCAACATAAAATGGATATCTACTTGCCTGTAGTTGCAGGCTGGAGAACCCCGTTGCCAAAATCGAACTCAGGGCCGGGACGACTGATGACGCAGGCGGGAATCAGCGCAACTGAGTCGATGGGCTCAGGGGTTTCCGAAGTGCATTAGTTGCCAGAATTCTTGCTATGTTTGCAAGTAGCTATCTATGTGAGCAGTTTTTTTTTCATAACGAAAGCTACAAAAACTCCTCATCGTTCGAAATTATCTGATACAAATTTATCATCAATAATAAAAGTGTCAGTGACAAATAAACTTTAACCTGAAATCAGGACAACAGATATAATGCATTATAATATAAGAATGTTAAACATTAAAACCTTACATAAAAATTTAGCGCAAAATTTCATTGCAAGTTTACTTATAACTATATTTTATTTTATTGTATCTAATCTCCGCGAAACTAATATGTTATGTTTTCTACCTGATTTTGGCTGCGGTCCTCTACGCCATAGAAAACTTTTAATGCGGCCCGCACACATAAACGAGTTTGACATGCCTGCTATAAGACATATGTAACTTCACCTTTAAGGCGAGACCTGAGATTTGAGACTTAAGACATAACACCTGAGACATGACACATGAGACATGAGACATGAGACTTGAGACATGAGAAATGTGACCTGAGACAGGAAACATGAAACATTAGGAATTAGACATGAGACCTGAGACCTGAGACTTGAGACCTGAGACCTGAAACCTCCTGAGACCAGAGACATGAGACCAGAGACATGAGACCTGAGGCAAGCATGGATTACCAGACAGAACGTCAGTGATCGATATCACCTTTGCGAGTCCATCATTAAAAACTGATATGAATTGGAGAGTGTGTGACGATTATACCCACAGCGATCACCAGGCGATACGCTATAGCGTAGGAAACCGAAATCCGGTGGCAGTAAGGCAGCTGCCAGTGCACGAGCGGAGATGGAAGACTAAAGTGTTCGACAAGGAAGTGTGCACCGAAGCTGTATACATGCAGGCCTCATCCCAGGTCCATAATGCTGAGCAGCTGACGAAAATGATGGTAGCGGTGTGCGACATGACCATGCCCAGAAGAAATACACCGAAGTGGTGGCGACGACCGGCTTACTGGTGGACTTCAGAAATAGCTGAGCTTCGTACTAGCTGTCTAAAAGCGAGACGACGAGCTCAACGGGCGAGAAATGAAGCCGACAGAGAAACGAGAGGTGCCGTTTACCGAGCAGCCAGGGTGGCACTTAAGCGAGCTATTAAAACAAGCAAAGAAAACTGCTACAGAGCGTTATGCCAGAGCGTAGATGATAACCCATGGGGCCAAGCCTATAGAGTTGCACTGGCGAGATTCGGTGGCCCAAGGTCGCCGACCGAAAAGTGTCCGGAAAAACTGAGAGAGATCGTTGCACATCTTTTCCCGCAGCATGGCCCGACGCAGTGGCCACTTACCCCGTACGACGCGGGTGCCCACGACATCGAGCCAGTAACGAACGAAGAACTCGTGGCTATCGCTAAGAAACTTGCGGTGAATAAGGCCCCTGGTCCGGACGGAATCCCAAATGCAGTGCTGAAGGTGGCGGTACAGACCATTCCGGATACCTTCAGAGTGGTGCTACAAAAGTGTCTCGACGAGGGATCTTTTCCCAATTCGTGGAAAACGGCGAAGTTGGTGCTACTACCGAAACCCGGGAAACCCCCAGGGCATCCATCATCATATAGACCCATTTGTCTGCTGGACACCCTTGGTAAGCTACTGGAGAGGATAATATTAAACAGACTTATTATCTACACAGAAGGCGGAAGTGGACTGTCGGACAGACAGTTCGGTTTTCGGAAAGGGAGATCTACGGTGGACGCCATCCGTATGGTGACAGAGTACGCGAAGCGCGCATATAAAAAGAAGCGAACAGGTGTTCGTCACTGCGCTATTGTGACGATCGACGTTAAGAATGCCTTCAACAATGCCAGCTGGGAAGCGATTGCCAAAGCGCTTCACAGGATGCTTGTTCCCAATACTCTCTGCAGGATAATAGGAAGCTTCTTCGAAAATCGAATCCTGACGTACGAAACCGAAACTGGGATACGATCTACTGCCCTAACAGCGGGTGTTCCACAGGGTTCCATACTCGGACCTGTGCTTTGGAATGCCATGTATAATGAGGTGTTAACGCTGAAACTACCAGCAGGCGTGCAGATAGTCGGATTTGCTGACGATATCGTGCTCATGATTACCGGCGAAACAATCGAGGAGGTAGAAGACCTTGCAACGGTGTCCGTAGAAAGGGTTGGCATCTGGATGGAGGGAGTTAAGCTTCAGATAGCTCACCATAAAACTGAAGTTCTGCTCGTGACCAATAAAAGAGTTGTGCCGCACATGGAGATTACTGTTGGAGGGCACACGACATCTTCGAAACAGCAGCTGAAATACCTTGGAGTAATGGTCGATCATCGCTTAAGTTTTGGTGCGCATGTCAAATACTGTTGCGAAAGTGCATCGAAAGTCATAGATTCATTGGCCTGGATTATGCCGAACTGCCATGGTCCAAAGAGTAGCAAGAGACGTCTCCTTGCGAGCGTAGCACTGTCGAAACTACGATACGGAGGAGCGGCCTGGAGCTCCGCGATAGATGTAGAGCGCAACAGATCCAAATTACGGAGCACACATCGGTTGATAGCCATGCGAGTTTCCTGTGCGTACAGGACCATATCAGCAGATGCAGCTTTTGTCATCGCGGGCATGGTTCCCATCGACATAACTCTGGCGGAGGATATGGAATGTTACAAAGCAAGAGCTGTTAGAGGAGTGCGTAATATTCAACGAGCAGCGTCAATGCTCAAGTGGCAGGAGCAATGGGACGCATCGAACAACGCAAGATGGACGCATAGGCTAATCCCGAGACTTTCAGACTGGGTAAATCGGAAGTATGGAGAGGTCAACTTCTACCTGACGCAGTTCCTTTCGGGTCATGGGTGCTTTAAGCAATACCTTCATCGGTTTAAGCTTATCAGCTCGCCTTATTGCCCGGAATGCGTAGAGACGGAGGAATCGGCAGAACATGCTATCTTTGGCTGCCCCAGGTTCAATTCAAGGCGTCAACAACTTCAAAATTTGAACGCTGAAAACATAGTGAGTGAAATGTGTCGCGACGAACAGTCATGGCGTGCTATAGTCGACGAAATCTCGCAAATCATGCGCGATCTGATAAGGATCAGGAAAGATGATGAACGGAGAGAGCGAGATAGTCAACCAAATTTGACAAGCTAATGAAAGGTCTTGGGCCTCGTATGACACTTCAACTCAAAAGCAACGCGATCTTAGGGCGCGGTATAACCCTAATCTGGACTCATACGTGTGGTGGGACTTAAAAGGTCTCACGTACTCAGCTACGATCTTTCCTGCAGCAAAAGAAAGCGGAGATACCATTCGGGGTGGTCGTGTCGGGATTCTAGCTTGGTAGTTTCTCAATCGGCCATGCCTTGGTGGTTAGAAATCCTGCGGAAGTGGTTGCTGTGACGGGCGCGAGTTACTTTGAAAGCGTTACCTAACCGGCACACGTTTCGAGGTCCCCGGGATAGTGGATGCTGTGACGGGCGTGAGTTATTATGAAAGCGTTACCTAACCGGCACACGTTTCGGGGTCTTCCGTACCAGTCTGAAGTTGACGATAGAGGAAAAGGAGAAGGAGGAAAAAGGATAAAGCAGAACGATGATCAAGGAGAAATTGAGGAAAAATTGAGAAAGAGGAAAAGGGTGAGATGTATAAGTGCATGAGCACAGCCTACCCCTTGATGTAGTATCATAGGGTGAAACCAAGGGGCACATCTGGCACACAAAGCCCAAGGTGGTTTTAGTGGGACGAACCCACACACGGCAGCAAACACCCGGCTGTTATGGTTTGAAGTCAAATTTCCATCTTGTAAAAAAAAAAAAAAAAATGAGACCTGAGGCATTAGACAAGAGCCATGAAACGTTAGACCTGAGACACGAGAAATTAGACCTGCGACAAGCTACTAGTGCTAGTACCGCGAGAAATAAATTTAACTCAGATTTATAAAAAAATATATAAAAATCAATTACAAAACATCGTTCCGATAATCGAAAATAGTTAGGCCAAGATTTCTGACCGTTGACCGTATGCGACAACTCAATCCAGTTGGAACATCCGCACAAAACGAAAATAAGAAATCTACCTAGCCATCGATGGAACGATATCGCACAATAGATGACTTAACAGAGCAACCACATGCTAAATTTTTTGTCCGTTCGGCACATGTGCACACTCACATGGCGGTCGAACCATCCATAATTAATTGTATCGAAAAATGTAGTGCCTTCTCTATTGGGTACTACTTCTTCAATACAGTTAATTGATGCGGGACAAAGAATTTAGCATGTGGTCAAGCTTCTATTTCAAATGCTCTTCGCTCTTTTCAACACCTTAGAATTTTCTTCTGATCTTCTATCCGTCATTCATTTCAACTCTTTAACCCTCACCGATAAAGCCGCCAAATTCATTTCAGATTTCTACTCTCGACCCCTCTAGTGGAAGGGATTGACTTGTAGATGACGAAAATAGTGTCGCGAGTTCGCTAGTTCGCTAGTACAAGCTACTAGAGTTAGTACCGCGAGAAATTAGTTTAGCTCCGATTTCAACTTTCGACCGGTCCTTTCCCTTTCAATGGGAAAATAGGAAGCGGGGAGGGGAGTTCCCAAACAATTTTTCGCACAATTCGAGACAAATTTGGCTAGCAAGGCTACATGGGTAGGAAGAATATTTTAATAATGGATCCTAATTTGACATGGGTGGTTATTTCGGTTCGAGAAATGTTTCTACGATTATTCGGCACACCACCCTCTTCGATTGGGGAGATGCAAAGGGGGGGGGGGGGGGTCATCTATACAATTTAATGCATTATTCGATAACTTATCCGGCAAATCAATCCCAATTTTACATAGGAAGGCATAAGACTACTTGTCAAGTTTCTACGATGTTTGAGATATGTCCTTTCACTGAAAGGATCAGAAGAGGGAGGTGGTCTCCCATACAGTTTTCTGCATTGCTCGAGAACTAATTGAAAAAAAAAATACAAAATTTATCATGGAGGTATGTTCGAGTACGAGAAATGTTTTTTAAGTTCTGAGACCCCTCCTTCTCTCCAAAGGGGGAGGCGAAAGAGGAGGAAGATTTTCATACAAAATTTTTGGATCAGTTGGAAATTTATTATTCAAAACTAATAGCAGAGAGTATTTGAGTTGATTTTTTTTTATGTTTGTTTAAAGCTTTTTCATTTTTCCACTGATTCGACAGAAAGGGGGAAGGGGAGCTTCCATACAAATTTTCCATAACTCTTTTAACTAGTCTAGCTGATGGTAACAAACTGGGAACAGTAAATAAATACACAAATATTTTTTAGATTATTTGGTTCCCCTTACGCGATAGAAAAGAGAAGAGAGGTGTCATGCGTTTGTTCAGATAAATCAAAGAGCACATCACATGAATTCAACCAAATTTTACAGGAGAGGGTATAAGAGTTTGGGATATGATTCTATGGTTATTGGAAAAAAAACCTTTTTCACTTTCCAGTGGAGTATAAGAGAGTGGAAAAGAAGTTCTGTAAAATTTTTCTGTATAACTTGAGAACAAATCCAACAAATAGAACCATATTTGAAAAAAAAAAGTATTTCTCAATAGGTTTAAAGAAAAATTCGATAAAACAAACCCACTCGTATAGGATCTCAGTCAAACTTCATGATTCGTTGAAGAGATCTAAATTCTATTTAAGACTAAAGCGTACATCTTTCAAGGAAATAATGGCCAGCTTCTTACAAATGCTAACACCACCAGCCCACAGAATTAGAACTATATATACCGTGACCGAGACTCGAGCAGTAGAAACATGAGAGGGTTTTTTTTAAAGATTTAAGACCCCTCCTTCTTTAAGAGGAGAAACGGGAAGAAGGAAAGTATGTATAACTCAAAAACAAATCAAGAAAATGCAGCCATATGTGAAAACACAATATTTCACATATGGCTGCATTTGCTTGATTAGATACGAAAAATGTTATGGTCGCTTGACCCTCACTACATTTCAGGGGAGGAAGCCAAAAATCGAGTACTTAATATCAATTTTAAAACAATTATTAAAAACATGCGATAAGAAAGCTCTCATTGCAAAGATATTCAACATATCTAAGCAGTGCAGTTTGAAGGGTAATAAGCTTTTGATGCATGGCTGAAAAAATTTAGTTGCTACATAAAGTCAAAAGAAATTAAAAATTCAAACATGATTTTTGTTAGTTTTGTTAAAATATATTGAACTTTATTTATCGTGCGTACAGAATCTGTAAACAAAAATGTTAATGGTTTTTTTTTATTCATATGGAATCGGAAATTAAACAAATTGAAGCTTTCGGCAAAGTTGAAAATGATCGGATAATAGACGAAGAGACAGGTTTTGGATGCTCATATCAGGCAGGTTAAATGCCTATATTCAGAAAAAATAGATAAGTCTTATAAATGTTCTACTTTTGATCATTGAAGCATTAAATGTACGCCCAACCAACAATCTTACAGTGAAAATAGAAAACATTTATACTGATCCGATAAAAATACGATATGAACAAAAAAATTTTCATGAAATATGGCCATATGGCATGCCTAACTATGTTTCATGCAAAAGAACTAGTGTTAACTAAAATTTCAACAAAATTTCAGCCTTGACGTATGATTAACATCCGTTTCTACCATTTTAAATTCAATTATATCAAAATATTGCAAGCGTAAATGAAATATAGTTGAAAACATAAATATGCGCATTAAGCCCGCCTCCCTTTTATAAATTTGTACCACAATGGCGAGTTTATTATGTAGACGCTAAAGCGTTTTT